>NW_020170416.1:411644-483601 GCF_000524195.1 Echinococcus granulosus | reverse complement strand
TGGATGGATGGATGGATGGATGGATGGATGGATGGATGGATGGATGGATGGATGGATGGATGGATGGATGGATGGATGGATGGATGGATGGATGGATGGATGGATGGATGGATGGATGGATGCGAGATTGATCGATAAATGTGTACAGGACGGATGGATACGAGATAGATGGAGAATTGGGGATGGATGGACATATCTAAATACATATAGAGATCAGAGCAACTTGGGCGATTATCTGCGACGACTCTGATTGGATAGGCGAGTGGATGAGAAGACAAACAATTGTTGCATTCCAAAGAACCCAAACTAACCCTTTTCATACTTGGGTCCTTTGGAAGTTAGATACTTTTATCTAAGCTCTAAGTCCTGCTATAATTCAGTACTGGGCTCGTTGGAGATGTTTATTCACTTCCAGATCATTCAAAGCAATCTGCTGTTTAAGCTACCATGGGTAGGGCAAGGAGGGGTTATAAGAGTCACTTGTAGGCGAGCGGCTGCCTGATGATACCGGAGGGCACCTTGAGGCACGCGGGGCTGCTGATATGCGGCGGCACCTCCAAACGGCAGCGGAGACCAAAGACCTGTCTGTCAATAGCCAGCGAACGATTCAACACTCGCATGCGTTCACACACCTCTCCCAGGCGATCCTCTACCATTTGCAGCTGTTCTCTGCAATTGAAAAAAAAAAAAACGTTGAGATTGTAACTGACAACTTGCCTATCCGGGATTCCATATGATTATCCATTTAAAATTTCAACTATCCAAATATTGAAGTGCACATTAATTCGTCTATCCATCCATCCATCCATTCATGCATTCGTCTGTCCCTTCACCCACTCTCTTCTCATTTGGACGATCATTTATTCAAATCAAAGTCCCTAAATCTGTTCATCCATGCATTTAAAGTGGCATGGGAATGGCCTTCCATCCATTTATTCATATTACAATCTATCCATCTATCCAATTGCACACGTTGGTTCTGTCCTGCCCTCCGTTTATTCATCCGAGTTCTCTCTCCATCGAGAGATCTAATCACCTTTTTACATCTCTGACGGTCCGTTCCGGGCCCATTCATCCATTCGGCCAAACATCTATTCACCTGCATAAGCCCACTTCCACATCCATTTCTGAATGAGCAATTAACCTCGGTTCATTCATCCCTCATTCGTAAATTCACCCGACCATTTGTCTGTCTGTCAATCAGGATTCATTTTTACTCATTAATTAGTTGTCACCGTACCATGGTGCAGAAAACACATTTTTAATCGCTCAGAAAAAAAAAAAACAAATAAAATGCTGCCTAAATAATACGTGTATTATTGCATTGCATTTATAGTCATGAACGCAAACTTTATGGTAAAAGTGGTTCATCAACATCAACTCTCAACTGGCGCCATATGCAAAAATATTCTACGATTCAGCTTTCATGTCTGCCAAAACAGTTCATCCGTCACCCACCCTCACACGTAGGATTGTTTATTTGTTTTCCTATGCTTACCTTCCTGTGACTGATGAGAGAGGGAGGAAATCGCTAGGATCCAGACCGGTGTTCTCGCAAACTCCAGATAATCACATCGACTGAAGTTTACTTACGGAAAATGCACGTTTTAGTTCATTTTATTTTAATTTACTTACATTAAGGAACACTTATAGCGACAGTTAAAGCAGGACTTGATGTGTTGAGGCATTTGAGGCAGTTAATGTTGCCAAAAGGAAAATCTTATGCCTCTCATTAAGAGGCATATCTGATGCAGATGACATTATGGATCTGGGGTCTGAGGGCAAACAGCCCTAAATGATCTCCAGCTATGGAAATTCATGTTTATACTTGATGCTTTATACAAATACACATTTTCATCTCCATTTAAAATATTTAATTGGGTCATTTGGTCAAAAAAACTTGCTATTGAGTGCACTTATTTGGAATAGTATAACATATTTGTGAGGATAAAAACTGGTTTAAGAACTCCTTCTTCGATGAATTAAAGTACCAAAACTGTCGTCACATTGCCAAGATCTGCGGCATTCGAGGGGGTGCCACGAATAAAAGAAGGATGTGTGACTTTCTACTTAATTTCTCACAAGTAGACACATTGATTTGAGATAAAACTAGTAAGAACCGCTAAACGAAATATTTTTATGCTTCCATTATAATTCTAGAATTGAAACGGCAGTTTATCGTTAGGCAGGTCAACAGTCCCAAATCCAATTGCCGAAGTCTGAATCTCTAGCGTTAAATTGAGACCTCCTGAGGCTAATCTGCGAAAGTAGCTGAATTTCCATCATCGAAGTCCATCCACAAAGTTACCATTAATTCGTTGATAAGGCAAAACAAAAACGTGCCTAGCCTTGACAATTTGTTCATCCAGTGCATCAATGGCCTCAATCAGATGACTGTGCTCCTCGTTGAGGCCATAGTAAACGGCATCCTTAGCGTTTTCCAGACCTGGACGTTTAGTGCGCTCTTCGGTGCGTGTCTCCGACAACTTCTGCTGCGCCACTTTGGAGGCTCGTGACGACTGCCACTCGGCAATATCCATTAGCAGCTTCTCTTTCATCCTCTCTAGCTACAAGGGAAAAAGTAAGTACTCCACTAAGAGGTGGACGGACTGAGCCGGAGAGAATGAATGAATGAATGGATACACCTCCACTTGCTGATAGCGTAGTTCGCGCAAAGCCGAGCTTGTCTCAAAGATGCGTCGTCGTAGACGTTGTGACACATCCTCCGCCTTTTGTCCCAGCCTATTAGACGCTCTGTTCAGGGCATCATAGAGCTGCTCGCACAATGCCCGACCCTTGGCAACACAATCTTCACCTCGACTCAGAAGATCGCGGAAAAGATCCTCATATGTCTGCAGCTCCAGGTAACTGGGATGTGGTAGACAACAAAGTGGTTTATGGATAGACGGGTGATTATATGGGGTCATGTAATTCAGGTCCACATTATGGTGAATGTATTTTTTAGCATGTAAGTAGCCGGCGTCACATGTATGTGATACATGTGCCACTGTTTCCAAATTCATTTACTTTGTCAGCTGTCTGTTCTGCTTGCCATACGACTATCTGACCATAATGCCCAAAAAAGGCGACGAACACCATTTGAAGTCCAAAAAAAATTTAATGGGACGAAAAAGAACGAGGACAAGCAGTGTCTTCTTTCAACGAACTGTGGAACATAAAGCCCATTCTCTGCAACATCAACAAAGTATTGAACAGCAAATTAATAGACTTTGAATTTTATTGTCATCCTGTTGGTGCAGGTGTTGACAGAACGATTCACCATCGCTCACCTTGAGCACAACTGGAATCTATTCTTCACGCATAATTCTACAGCTGCAGTCATTAGCAGTGCAGCTGTCTTTGAGGGATTCGGCACCAAAATCTAATTGTTAAATTGTTGTCTTCTGACAGTAGGTGTTTATATGGTGCTCTTCCTTTCTACTCCAATTTAGGCTCATAAACAAATGCGTTACGTATATTTGACACACAGGCTTAAGTAAGGAAATGGGACTTGGCACAAGCATGACTTGACTGGCAAAGGCGTTGATTGCCATTGCATTTCAGGACTTACTTGCTAACATTACGTGTACGGAAGGGCTTAAAGCCAATGTTGGCAGACTTTTCGTTGGCGTTATGGACACCCACATCGATTTCAATGGTCTCTTTTTTATTGGCAATGGCCTCTTCTGCCTCTCTGCGAATAGCGACCAACGCCTTCAGATGCACAACTGCGTCATCGATTATGCCTTGTAACTCATCTCGTATCTCCTTCTGCAGTTGAGCTTCCTGGTCAAAGTAAATGTAAGTAGGGGCGAGACAATCCGCAGACCGTCAAATGACTGGGCTGAGATAAAATGTAATTATTTGGGGCAGAAGGATAGATACATGATAGGATAACTTTAAAAAGTGGACACATTGGAAGCAGCAATACGAAAAGAAGAATAATGGAAATTATCTGGAATGGGCAGGAAGTTCTTGAAGTCATACAAATCCGTTGGAACCAGATATTACCCTGCCAAGATATTCCTGTACATCATCAAGTACGTAATCACCATCACGTCGAGTGTCTCGATGCGTAAGTGACTCCAAATTGACGGTCATTGCGTCATTCAAGTTGGCAAGGAATTGGTCTGCCTGGATCTTAATGTCACCCAGAGTTTGCGTCACTGAAATAATCGCGTTCAGCAGGTCACGCAACATATGCACCCACTCGCGGTTGCATTGGATGCGGTTGCGCAAGCGGTTATTTACGTCCAGTTGGTAGTACCTAAAAGGCAAATGCTTTAAAGAGTAGTCTAAGAGACCTTAATGACGGTAACTACGGTTCTATCACTATTATGAAATAATGAAAGCAAAGACGACTCTTTGTTCGATTGGTCTTATCAGAAGATTTGATGCCTGCCTATCTTTACTTAGGTGACAGTGGTGGAGCTTTTGCCTAAATGGAAGGGGTAGGACATCGAAATCAACAAAAAGATGGCAAAGAAGTAATTAAGATGCGAGGTTCAGTCCTGCTAAATGTTATTACATAGGTGGGCAAAAAAAGTGCTAGTGTTTCAAACTCTAACATGACAGGCACAAAATCGTAATTAGATGGGAAATGAATGAATTGTGACAAGGTGGAGCTTGAAGGTGGCGTTGATGTGAGCTTAAGCCACAGTTCAACCTGAAAACTAAATTCCGCTTGTAGCCGTTGCCTATAAGAAAAGAGAATTAATAGATTCAATTACCGAATTTGCAATTAAGACATGATTAATGAGGCTTTTAAGAAAAGAATCCCTATGGTTCAAATTTCTGGAGATAATGATGCAAATTGCAGCAGTATTAGTAGTGGTAGTGGCAGAAATAGTTCTGCTATATTTATCTACACTAGCTCCTAGCCTCCTCGGGTCTTGCTAATCACCTTGGTGTCATTGTGTTCCATCTATGTTACTTCTGATGGCAGTCTATGGTTCTCTCTATACATTCATGGCAAAGTCGCATTTGGAAATATGCATTTTATAACATCAGAGTGAACACGAGGGCTATCGGGGGAGTAGAGATAGTAGTATATCAGTAAACAAAGTGCTCACTTTGCAAGTGCATCACTTTCAATGCGAATGGCTTTGCCGCGTTGTCGCATTAGCTCGGCTTGACGCCGCAAGTCATCGGAGGCACGACTGTAGGCGTGCAGCGAGTGGTACCATGACGGGTACGGATATTCATGAGGTTGCTTGTTGTCGGTGGCCATGGTTTAGGCTGGATGTTGCAATGGACAGTGTAAGGTAAAAGAAGTATAGTAAAAGCACTTATGTGCCTTAGATGGGAAAAACCAAAACATGGGGAGTGAATGAGTAAATGAATGAATTGAAAGGCGGTTTGGTTGTTCTCAGTAGTTATTTGGCCATAAATAATTTGTTCTAATTTAAAAACGGTAAACATGAGCAACAGCATAGCCTAACTTCAAGGGCGGGTGAGTAAGCAGTATTTTCGGGACAAAAAACCGTACCAACTTTCAAACAGTTATGAAAGTCACCACTATTTCTGTCAAGCAGCTTAACAATTGATAGTACAATTGTGCAAAAAAGCAGATTTTCCACAATCATTGATTACATTAAGCATTAAAGAAAACCAACTTTTACTATGTGCGATAAGGTGTTATTGCGCGGCGTCGCCTACCGCTCAATTTAACCATAAGGATACAAAATGCAAATTTACTGCAGAACTAACTAAATACTATCAAATTAACTCAGCTTAGGGATTATTTGGAATCATTTAGTGAGAACACAGGGCAGTTATGAAAGAGTACTTTGTCAACAATTAAGGCACTAGGCCTAAAAAGTTAATGATTCACACATAGTTGCCTACAAAACCTCATCCGTTTTGCAACAGCTTTAAGTTTTAACAATTGCATTTAAAGGGACGCTTAATGAAAAGTGCAAAGCTGCTTAATAAACTTTCATTATTTTAAGCCCAGTATATTTGCTGACTACTATAAATATTAAAATATTTAAAAAAGCAGTGATCCAGTTTATTTTCATTAAACCCGTGCATCTGTTGGACTTATAAGTGCACTTCCCATAAAAGTTTTGTTAGTCGCATCGGTGAGAGGTTGAAAGTTTAGCTAAAGCATGCTTGTAGGATTTTGGCGCGAATTGAGTGTAATGCTTACATTGTTTTAATGAACCTATCAGAGAGAAGGCAAGCTTACAATTCGAGCCTGGTGACAGAGTCGGCGTCTCCCAAGCCTGAGAGCGATCGCGCTTCCCCCCCTCTCCAAACTTTGTACTTGTTTTCCCGAGCCAATTCCCTCTAGTAAATATGTCGGAATTAAGTCAACTGGGTTGTTCTAAGAACACTAGGAACAGAAAAGAGAAAATTTGCTTGTCTCGCTCTACATAGATATTGGATACGCAGCAAATCCCAAATTCGTTCACGAACTAGAATTAATCCAGTCGCTAAATTAAGGGATGGGTAACAGATTGTCCTATTAGCGCATCAACGGCATCAAGCAAAATTTAATCTCTTCCTTTTTTTCAAAAAACGGATATATTGCGAGGGGCGCTGCTTTGGTATATCATTTAGGCCAAAAATGATCTTGACATGTGGTAAAATCCTTCCGAATAACTCTGGCAAATAATTGAGTGGGTTTACCGCTAAGTCATTTTCTGCTAATATGCTTAGGAAGTATTAAGCATTTGAAATTAAACTGCTCCTTTTTCTAATTTAAAATGTTCCTGTTTTAGGATATAGGAACCAAAACAAATCTTTTATACTAAAACAAACGCGCGGCACTAGCAATAACTTTGTTTGCTAAAAGTTGTTGCCTTACTGTAATATTTTTCTAAAAAATGGTAGGTGGGGCGGGGAATCGCAATTTTGTTTGACGATTCGGGTACAAAATATAATCTTGCTTGTTGAGTGGCTTGTTTTGATTTCGGTGATTTTATTGGCTGGTGGGGGCTCATTTCTAGGCCGGTGTCGAGTGCGTTGAAGATTTGTGTTGTTTCAAAATTGCGGTTGCCTGATCGGCCATTTTGGTGATTACACCACAGAATTTTGCGTCATTGCCCTAAATTGTGATTGCTTTTTTGCCCTTTTGGACACTGCTCCGTGTCTCTGGGCGGTTGGGTTTTGTTTTTATTACATTTTTTGATGAATGGGTTCTAGTTGCCCTCGTTTTTACGTGTTTGCATGTAGTGGCTTAATTTGTATCACTATAGCAGGTATTTTTGCCTTAATTTGCCAAAAATCGAATAGTTTTATTTATTTGGCTCAATGGTAAGCGGATTTGCGCATCATTGGTTAACACAGTGTTAGTTACCAATACCTTGTCCGCCACTTTTCATATTTTGTGTCGTATTAGTTTACTAATGATTGCAGAACTCGCTTTTTCATGTAGGTTGTAGGTCATATGTAAGTAGGTTATGTTCTGCCCGATAATTTTTCAAAGTTCTCAAATGACTTGGTTGAATTTGAATGTGCTTGTAGCACCTGTTAATTTTCAATTCACCAGTAGAATCAATCCCCCTTCTTTTCGTTTTTCATTTCATTAGAAGTAATGTGAAATTTTCTTTAACATAGTTTCTCGAAATGCCACGCTCAACACGTAGCTCGAACGCCGCCAAGAAGAAGGCATTAGGTGTTAGTAACAGCAGCGATAGCAATAGCAACCGGACTGCCTCGTCCAACGACGATAAGTCTGATACGCCACGAAAATCGCTTCGTTCTGCCAAAGTCTCACCTGCTCCCTCGGTCGCTTCCTCAGGATCTACGGTTTCCAATACTACAGCTACTCGCTCGCTTCGAAAGCGTGCTCCCCCCTCTCCAGAAAAAACAGCTATTAGTGACCGTGCGGACTTTAAGAGGCGTCGCGTCTCTGTACCTCCCAGTCCTGAGCCCTCCCCCACTCCCACACCCGCTAAGGGAGCTACTCCCACGGTTCGAAAGCAGAGGGGACCGCAGAAAGAGTCCTCATCTCCGCGCATTTCTACTTCGAAACGCGCTAAAGTTGCATCGCAGGGTGAGCTGACAAAAGGTATCACTGAATCTGCGTTCGCCACTCCCCTCGGTGGCTTTGTCTGTCAGCATTAGTTAATGTACACATGTCCTAACTTCCACTTTGTCTTGTCCGAAAAGCGCCTGAGCCTGCAAATCCTGAGCCGCCACCAGCAGCAACGCCATCGTTGAAACGTCGACGTCAGACGGTGAGAGAACGTGGTAGCGGAGCAGAAGAGGAAGAGGAAGAAGAAGAACACAGTTCTTCCTCCCCTGTTATCGCCGTTCCCACAGCCAAAAGACGTGGCGCGAAACGCAGTCGAAGGGCACCAAGGAAGACTTTGGCGGAGGCGGAAGATGCAAAGGCAGCAACACCGATACCAACCACGGCAGAAAAGGAGGAGGTGAAGAAAGTGGAAAAGGAAGATCAACAACTGGAAAAGGGAGAAAAGGCTGAAGAGTTGTCTGCTTCATCGCCACCAAAATCTCCTATTACAGAAATGAAGACGTCATTGAGCAAGAAGGAGCTGCTGGCCCTACAGCGCAGGCAGTTGCTGCAGCATCTGGATCATTACGACCTTTCTGACCTAACAAGTCTCTCGAGCTGTGAGTTGGACGTGATTTTTTTTTTTCCAAATCACTGCTTAGATTCATCAACTTGTTTAAACCTTGTTAGGTATGTGCGTGTGATCGTTAACCGAACTGGTTGCTTGTGCACGCCATTTGATAAGTGTTGTGTTTCATGTGTCTCCATCCAAATCTGCAGGTGGCTTTTGACATAGGGATTGAAAATGGCTCAACTGGGGGTTTGGGCGCGCGGCGATCCACGAGGCTGGATGCTATGTTCACAGCATCACAGTTATTTGATTTTCGACATCGGCTCTCCCAATTCCATGCACTAAAGTATCTATGAGGCAGGCCCGAAGATAATGATAAATTCTTATCATTGTAGACAGAATTCCTAGTTTAAAATTGAAGCTTTGCCTCATTGATTTTAGTTGGGATTGAATTACTATGTCATCTGATGGGTTACTCACCATGTAACTGTTCATTTTGAGGCTGTTAGATGTTTTTCTGGAAGTCAAATTTGTGTAATAATAGTTTTGTTTTTCAAGAAACGTCTAATGTTGCCCAATACTTAACCGACTAGAAGGAACTCAAATCGGTTTTATCCCAGAACCACACTTCCACAATTATATGCTTACTTTGGTTATTGCAAGTAGCGTTAATTCGGTGCTCTCTCTTTCTCTGAATTACCAACTTGCAATTTACTAACTGGACCATGTTTAGCACATCCTTGAGTGGTGAATGTACTTTTGTCACGCTGACAGGAGTTGACTCGGTTTCACGTGACTGCACAAACTACTTTAAGGTCTACATACAGTCGCCTAAGAGTATTTACATGAAAACTGTCCCTCCTTCTCGGGCATAACTACTTCTACTTTTCTTAACGGCTTCGTTTACTTGCATTGCTATTCTCTTTGGGAATCCAAAAGAGGCTTCCCAAGGGGCTTGCGATGTCCCACCTTTTTTAGGTTGCTCCCTCTTTTCCATCTTCCTTAACACAGTTACTCGACCATCACAGCCTAGATCATTTAACGCTTAAATGCGACATAGAAAATACCATCCATCGGATTAACCAGTTTAATTGCTGCTCAAAGACTCAAGTAGCAATGCTCGGAATAATGCATCTTTCCAAGTTCTGCCAATCTTGGGAAGCAAGAATGGGTGTAGTTATTTATCGCAAACTGGCAGAACACATGCCATGTATTGTTGACTCCGCGGGCATGTGAGAAAAGTGGGGTGTTATGTACATGTGATGCGAGCAGCGAACGTGTTAAATAGTCTGAGTTTCTGCTGTCTTTGACGCCTTCGTTTTTAGTTAACTATCAAATGGAAAATAATCTCCATTGGATTTACAGTGCTCGCCACATGGCCGGAGTCGGAGCTACGGGTAGCGGTGACGGTGCCACCTTCGTTACCAATCAGCGCCTCACAACGTCTTTGGATCTCGACCGAGGGATCGCCAATATCACGAACCACCCTGAATGGCGATAACCATGAGGCGGACGCTACACCAACAAAAGCGGCGGAGGTGCTAGGTGCAAAGCGCGCGCGTCGTCACTTCTCACCTGTGCCACGCACAGACGCCCGTGGCGGTGGTCCGGGTAGCGGTGGTTTAGGTGAACACGAGGGGGAGAACGCAGAGGATACTATGGAGAAGAATCAGCATCCACGCCTTCTTGACATTTTCTGCGTGGCTTCATTTACACTACCCGCTTGGAAGGGTAAGATTGTCATCGTCCTTTTTAGCTACATTATCTTCCACTTTTACATTCCCTCCGGTAAGGCGTCTTTTCTTCGCCCATTTAAATTGACTATAGTACCTCTTTTGTATTCCCCCTCTGTCCCTTTTTTACGAAAGATAAAGACACGGCGGCAGGTGATGGGGCGCAATTAGACGAACACGAGCACCTCGTCCGCGACATCGCGGCTATCAATCCGGATGTCTTTTGCGTCAAACAGGCTCACGCGGACTACGCTGCCTTGTACCTGAGACCTGAGCTCAGCAGGTGCGCCCATTTCTACTTTTTTATCTCTTCTTATAGTGTCTAGCGTCAATCTGCCTATTTATCCTCTTCCAGGCAGGGCTACCAATGCTCCGGAGGTACGGTTGGTACGACAACCCCCTTCCAGTCTTTCATCTTCTTCAGTCGCGAGGTCTTCTCTGAGGTTGCCTTCCATTGTCGTCCTGTACAGTCCATGGCACGCAAGGTATTACAGTTATTTCACATCTTCCGAAGGCTTTCGGCTTTGGTGAGCTGATGGGGGGTGACTAAGTGGACGAATCAGCGATGGATGCACAAATGGATAGAAGGAGTGTACTTTTTTGATGCACCTCAACGATACCCAAAAGAGGCGTCAAGTTAAATCAGAAGGATTTCGCCTCGTTCTATTTGTTCTACTACAACTTGAGGGAACTAGATCTTTCCTCCTATGTGAAATAACCCTCGTGCTGTCTTAAAATGACCTTTTATAGTTTGATAATTGAAAAATTTACTGGTTATTGCATCACCTGATCTCGTGCATAACTACTGAAAGTGCAATCCAGCTTGGTGTGAAAGGCGTTGTGCTGCTTCTGAAAGTCACGACATCTAGCAGCCCTTCATCTTTTGTAGTGTAGGAAAGATGCAAAAGGGGCAAAACAACTCTGCGGTTTCAACTGCAGTTCCCGCAGTCATGCTGGGCTGTCTGTGTCTCAAGTTGGTCTGTTATTCTTATTTTAGTTGGTGAAACACAGCGCCTACGCACAGCTATGGCGTGACACACTGAACGAATCGCTCAAATCGTCCTGTGCCGGCGATCGCAGTGGCGGTAATGCATCAAACGACTCACAATTACTTGTCTCAGTTCTACGTCACTTGGCCACTGGCTCTCTTCTTCTCGTGGGCTGTCTTACGGAGCATCTTCACCTTGCGGAGTTTCCCTCTCCACCACTTTCATCTTCCACCACCGCTGTCGTGTCCACTGCCACCCCCATCACCGTCCCATTCGTTGAGTGCGCTGGAGGTGGGGGGAGTGGTACTGGGGGTGGTGGTTGTTGCGCCTCTACCATCACGGTTTCCTTTGCCGGTTGTCATTCCTCCCTCGGTGGTTCCCCCTCTGCAATCTCGGCCCCCACTGAGTGGTGCCCCCCCTCTTTCGATTCTCGACCCGATCTGGCGGCTATCAATGCCTCCGGGTGTTTATGGGCATTGCACGAGATCTGGCAGGAGGTTCAGGAGTCCGGACAGGCTGGGTCGACGACACCACTTTTGAACGGTTACAGCGGCAATGGCCGTCCCCTGCCATCGTCGGCGGTGTCTCCGTCACCGATGCGTTGGGTGCTTTGTGCCAATCTGGAGGCGTCGCCAAGCTCTCCAGCATATCAGATCTTTCGTGATGGCTATCCCTCAGATGAGAGCATTGCACGACTCCGTGCGGTTCGTAATGTCCACCTGAGAAATGACTTTCTCGATGCTACTGTGAGAATCCTTTTTCATCCTATTTTTATATACCTTTACTTCTACCTCACCTTTGCCTTTTTGTGTCGATGTTTCTAGTCCCTCCTCGACCTTCTCTGGCATGCCTTTCAGCATCCCTGTACAGATGTCCGCAGTTGCTACCATTCGGTTATGGTGAGTTTTACTAGTTGGAAGTGTGAGGCTTCCTTCCAGAAAAGGAAGAAATGATTCATGTATTAAAAAACTAGTCTCTGTGGTGCGTCCTGGTGGCGTTATCTCTTCAAATTTGTTTTTTATAGAGCACAGAGCCTCCCTTCACTCGATACACTACTGTGACATCATCATCCTCATCAGCGACAAAGACGACTGTGATTCCGCGGAAGTGTGTGGACTATATCTTTTGCTCGGGTTCAAGTCTCCATCCCCGCCAGGTCCTGATACCACCCTGTCGAGCTACGCTGGGAGTCGCGCCCGACTCGGTGGGCCAAATGCAACATCGTATCTGCTCCACTGTTCCCTGTGCTGCAGCCCACGAGACCGCGTTCTCATTAGCCTCCAAAGTGGGCATCGTGGCGACTTCGACGGCACCGACGACGGCTTAGCATTGCTGGCTGCCTGGCTCGAAAGCAACTACCACGTAGATTTTCCCTTCTTCTTCTTTTAGGTGATGTGTGTCCGTCGTCTTCCGTCTTCTACTCTTCCCTTGCTTCCCCTCCCCCTCCCTTCTCTCTTGCCCCAATCTTTTTTTCTCCTCTTTGATCGTTTCCTATGACTCCTCATCTGCCCCGTCCGTTCGTACATCCGTCCTTTTCTACCACCAGGACTGGCTAATCACCCCGTCGAGGTTGTAGGCTCAAGTGGTCCTGTTTCAGCCTTTCTCTTATTCTCTTCTCCCCTCACCTGTCTTGTCAAAGTAATCGCGTCAACAGTGCAAGAATAAATGGAGTGATATGAAAGTACGATGGTCTGGAAGACGTCAACACAAACGAGTTGTGTCAAGTACTAGTGTTCTCGCCATGAGTGGACAGAAGGGGGTGTGATCTGGCGACCCGGCGCAGCTTGATGGATGTGTGTCGTTGTGTTTGAAATTGATAGACGTGTCTGTTGTTGCTCAATCAATTGTTCTTTTGGCAGGGATGATAACAGACGTAAACCTCAGAAGAGTTGTGTGGTTGTAAAGGTAGCTACGATGATGTTATGAGGCGTGCAAATTGGGGAGGAGATTTCGTGATGGGCGCGCGAAAGGGTTGGGAGGATGGTGGAAGTGCAATCAAATCGTGAAGGACAGAGGAATTTTAGATGAACTTCCTAGTCTCCTTAGCGTTTGGAGGTCGAGGTGGAGCCCGTAGAATTTCCTTGTTGTTGTGGTGTCAAGCACAGATGTAAGCTCCAATCTCTTGATGCGCCACTCTTTTGTGTCCATTCCACCGTCTTCTACGTTGAATACCCCGTTTCATATAATTTCCATGGAACCTGGTAGGAGCGATCCAAGCTCGTCTGCCTAGCGAACAGTATTGCACCCGGTCGTTAGGCTGTCGTTGCATAGACCTCCTGTTAAATTGGTTGTGCAGTATATGAAGAAGGTGCGCTGTGCGGCGGAGGAACAAGGTCCCGCATATAACATCTAGATTAAGTCATTTGGTTCTGCCAGTGGGTCCCTTCAAGATGGATAGATGCATCGCAATGAGGAGGGAGGACCATCCCCTCTTCTCGATGAACTATTTCGGCACCAATGTCTAGATTAACTAGGAAAGTACAGTGTCAGGGAGGACTCACAGTCGTGTTTGACGTGAGTGATGGTAAAACACTTCATTGACATTCGACATCCACGCAGTAGTGCCAAGGGCGAGTTAAAATTGGTTGCTTGTCGACTGAGCCGTGATGAGAAGGGGCTTTTGCACTCCCGCGTTGGTGGAGAGAATGAGAATACAATTGTTTAACTTCAACGGAGCACCCACTACTCATTCCACAACTTCAAGACATACAATGCTTTCCCACAAAACTATCTTGGCTTCCTGTGTGTACGGGTAGATGTGTTAATGTGTGGATGGATGGATGGACGGATGGATGGATGGATGGATGGATGGATGGATGGATGGATGGATGGATGGATGGATGGATGGATGGATGGATGGATGGATGGATGAAATCGGGGAGGAAAGTCGTCCTGATGATGAAGATTTTTAATAAAATGACCGTGGCTAATCTGGCTAAGGCATCTTGCCTTACCGCAATGGCGAAATTTGGAAGTTCGGTTCCAGTCCAGAAGGATGCATCTTCTCACCTTGATATCTCTGAAAAGTTATTGAAAGTCATCTGGAAGTACTCGAGGAGACCACGGTGAGGCATCAATTTGAGCAGGTGCACATTGCAGAGGTTAACTGAATGTCGAAATCTGCTTTGAGGAGGCTCTTCATCAAAATGATCATCACTAGAACCGGCAATCAAGCCTTTCACCAACAACACGCAAGATAGCAACGAATTCCACTTTTTCAAGATGTTCTGCCACCATCGTCTCCACCTTACGTTTCGATCGCAAGTGGGAGTGTCCCATCCCAATTTATGCCCAGAAAAGGTGAAAATCATTACATAGAGCTTAGGGAATTACCATCGTGGAATACGGAGAAGAAGGCAGCAACTGCCTGCGCCGTAGTGCTGGCAACTCCCTCCTAGTCAATGATGTTTTCACCTCTACTTCTGAGGGTTTTGGTGGGGATAAAGTAGCTAATTCTTCAGACATCCATCCATATATCCAATCATCCCGTATGCATCGCGTTTCCATCCATTAATCCTGCGTCCGTCCCGTAACCGTCCATTCATCCATCCATTAACTCATCCCGTATCCATCTATCCATCCATCCAACCTATACGAATCCATTCTGCATCTCTCCATCCCGTACCTATCCATCCATCCATCTTGTATCCGTCCATTCCTCCATCGCGTTTTCATCCACCCATCCCATCTTCTCGATGAATAATTGTAGCACCATCATCTAGGTTTGTTAACGGAATTCACCACTACCATCGGAGGAATGGAAAGAATGCGGATGAGGCGGTATCACTTAGCCTTAATTGAGATGCAAATATTCTCACGAATAGGACCTACATCCTGAGATGCTGCAATGTGGTGTCTCGTAGGAAAAAAAAGCGGGCCTTGCCCACAAATGACTCAGTAATTCGGGCTTTTTCTCAAGAAAACGAAGGCGAAGCCTTTTGTTAACAACCTTGAGTTCGACTGAACAGTGGCGAGTAGAGCGATTCCAATCGAAAGTGACCTTCGGCCTTCAGCAAGTAAACAAGTCGCAGTGACTGGACAATTCCGTCTACAGTTCACCACTCACCCATCCGTCCATCCATTCATATCGTATACATCCAAGCCGAAGCCATGCATTCAATTCATATCCACCCCCCATCTATCCATCTGGCCCCTACCCATCCACTCATCCATTTCGTGTCCATAACCTATTAGTGCAGTCCGTATCCATCCAGCCGTTCATCTACGCATATACGATCGAAGCAAGGATGGAGTATTGCGTGCAGTGGAATTTTGGAGTGCGCAGTGAATGCGTCGTTTCGATAGGGATAGTCAACGATATTTTCGCTCTTGCCACCAACGTGGGAGTACGAAACCCCCTTCTTTTCACGACTCGGTAGACAAGCAACCACTTCCACCTCGCCACGTTTCATAAAGTGCGTGGAAGAAGTGGAAAAGACATTGGTAGTCTCTGGAAGTGATTGTCAATGGTCAATGTGTGGCACTCGGCATCCACTACTGCGTGGATGTCGTTGTCAACGAAGTATTTCACCAACACTCACGTCAAACGTAACTGTGAGTTCGCCTTGACATTATACTTCCTTAGCTACTCTAGAAATTGATGCAGGAACAGTTCATCGAGAAGAGTATGGTCCCTCCTCCTCATCGCGATGCATCTATCCATCTTGGAGGGATTCATCAACAATTTATTGGGAGGCCTCTGCAACCACAGCCTGACGACCGGGTACATGCCGTTCACCATGCAGACGAGCTCGGATCGCGTCCACCAGGTTCCATGGAAGTTACACTAAACGAGGAATTCAACGTAGGGAGGAGATAGCGGAAGAGACAAGATTTAGCTCTCCTAGGTGTCGTTTTGATCGACAAAACAACCGAAAGACATAGCTGCACCCCTTCACCCCTCCGAACCTCCTATTTCCAGAATCTGCCACCCCCCCCCCCCCCCAACTTACTTCGCTCAAGCCCCAACCACTGCCCGTTTACGCATCCGCCAACTTGGCTACCAAGATCAAGGAGTGCAGAGAGACGACGAAGAATTCGCGGAGCGCGCACGCAAGAAAATAGACGACTCAAAGAAGGTCCATAACTGAACACTCCATGAGCTGAAGTCTTACTGCTCTTCCAATCCAGCCTCACCCGCGCCTACTCCATTCGTTCACATCCGAGACGTCCATTCCTGATCCTTTTGCCAACCCTTAACTGTTCCACTCATTCATCCATCAATCTGAGCGTTAAGCTGACGCAGTGAGCAACTAAGACGACCCAGTCCCCTTTCCAAACGGTATCCGCCACAGATGGTCCTGCCAAACTGTCATTTGCGTTTAATTACACCCACCTGCTACGCCACCGAAGACAGGAGAATAAAGCGAATTGCAATTCCAAATAGCATGACAATGAGGCATCCAAGTGAAAGGCAGCACACACGCACAGGAAGAAGTTGGTGCGTGGAAGGACGCGAAGGCGGGACTTGAAGGAGAAGACGCCTCAAATCTTTGCCAGTTGCTGTGACTGCTGCGCCGTCTGTGGTTGCGGATGCGCATTCTGTTCCTCGGAGGACTCGTCGCTCTCTTCGTCCGAGGCAAAAGCGTTGGCTGGCAAAAAGTAGATGTGCAACGATTGCTGAAAGCGGGGGAAGGAGAGTGGGAATTTTGACAATCATCAGGCAAAAATAAGATTGCAACTCTGGAATGACCTCAGTCAATCGCGGGGAGTGGATATGATTTTTGAGGACCTAAATCAAGTCTTAGTGGATTCAACCACCTCATTTTATACGAAAAATGTGATATGAAACTTGACAGTCAAGCTACCATCATAACTTCAACCACCCTTTGGATATGATAAACCATCAGCTTATGCTGCAAACAACTCTTGTCCTAGCAGATTTCTGGCCTAACTCCAGGCCCGTCAAGCGAAGGTGAGTCAGAGCAGTGGCAGAAAAACTGAGGTCACCGACATTCTCAGTTCCCAGAGAAGAGAACCTGTAGGGTGGGGAACCAAGCAGAAAGTACCAGAACGAAACTTGAAGGAGGCCTGGTCGCAAAACATGCAAATCCACTCCTCTTCCGTCGATGATTCATCTATTGTTCACTCCGGTTTAATGACCAACTAGGAGGGATTTTAATGACATAATCGCCAACTTCAGTCCTGTGATCCGCGGTAAGAGACATTGAGAAGCTCCAAGACATCATTCAGAGATAAAGGACCTATGAAAGCAACCAGCTCATTCTACAACTAGATTAATGATGTGAAGAAAGCTACCACCCTATTGTAAAAGACATTTAAAGGATAGATCCTATAAAATTGGCGAGGTAACAGCGTCCACCTTGTTAGGATCTTTGAGCATGAGGTAGGTGCCCGGTTCGCACTTCATGAAGTAGTCTATGACGCAGCGCAGGATACCCCAGGCGTTGTCCATGTTGAGGTTGATCTGTGCAGCAAAGTCCGTCGGGCGGAACTCGTGGGTGCCCAGGATCGCGTGGTGAGAGGTGTCCTTCGGGTTCACGCGGGACACAAAGCTGCGGAGATTAAAATGCAAATCTAATCCAGCAGTCGTTCCAACCAATTATCCGTCCGCCTTCTTGTCCGTTCACTCAGCACTCCACCCATCTCCCAAATCACTAGTTACCCAAAAGCCATTCATTCGGGTGCTTGTTACGGCTAAAATGATGCAAGAAGAGCGTTCAAGTCCACCCGGGGCTTCTAGTTTTCCAGGTTTGCAAGGGGAAACAACGTACGACAGAACCGCATGCAGTTGTCAGTGACAGATGTGTTCTGACCCACCGAATATCCAACGTACATAACGTTAGCCACTCCAGTTTAGTCCATATATCGCTTGACCAGATGGCAAACAACAATGGTAGTACGTGCACGCAACATTGTGTGGTTTCTTGTCCACTAATACAAGAGCATGAAAGACTCAGTGATATCGCGCTCAACAGCAAAACTTGATCCCAACTGTACCAGATCCTAGTCAACAGCCTCAGCAGCCATCCTAATCACTGCTCAATTCACCACGAGGAACGCCTGATCGACAAACAGCTAACCTGTCGTGATATTGTACAAGTCAAGCATTTTCTTCATGACAGCGGTGAGTACTAGCCTAGTCACTGCTCGCACTGGAGATCCAGGTGAAGTAAACATACTATCCCGGGATGGCTGGGTCCCTCTGTGCTGAAGTTTTCCAGGTGTTAGTTAAACGCTGGAATAAGTGTGAAAATGCAGGGAGGGTGGTGTGGCAGGATGGCGACAAGACTGTAGTTCCCATCCCTTGAAATCTGTCCATTTAATTTCATGGGCTCGTAAGTCCAAGCAAGTACATAGAACTTTGATTTCTGCATAAATGACTTTGATAAGTTGACTACAAAAGTTCAACATGGCACATAAGTTTATTGCACAACTAAACAGTACTAACCCAAACTTGAGTAGATCCGCACCGGCCAAAATAGACGCCACCGTCCATTTGGCCAACTTGCACGAGTTATTTTTCAGTTCTGATGCAATTACAGCGCCACGTTGCGTGTCCAGTTTGGTGCGCCAGTTTACTCCATTGCAATACTACCAGAGTGGAAAGAGGAAATCAGTTGGTGACCTCGTGAGCAGACAGTTCAACATATCAATCCAGTACTACCCACACGACTGTCAAACTCGTTAAGCGCTTTGATGCAGCAGAATTTTGGCACATCCGGACCGGCACCAGCCTCTTGCTTCTCTTTCTCTTCTGCCCGTAGCGGCATCACTGCATCGACCTCGCACCGCACCACCATGTTTATGCCGTTGCCAAGGTCGAACTGGCGGTAGCGGTAGCCCACGGAGGCCACCCTCTCTGCCTCCTCTTTGTCATCCGAGTCGATGAAGGGATTTTTGTGCTTAAAGTTATACAGCTCACCACCCTACCAAAAAAAGGAAGAAGGAAGTCACATTCCAACACTACTTACACCATTTTTTAATCTAATGACAATCTGGTTTCGAAGTTGATCAAGAAGTTGACTACGCATTCATGCACCTAGATTATTTGGAAGAGTGTACCCAAATCGCCCCTTTAATATGAATTCAAGCAGAAATCTGGGAATTGCCAATGCAATCGACAAAGCAGCGTTTAATACTGAAGGCAAAAGCACTCAATCAACACTATCATATAGAGTGAATGGAGATTAATGCATCCTAAGAGTCTCATTAATGTCCTACTACAATTTCGAAGCTTGAAAATTTGAGTCCGAAATTATTCAAGGAACCAAAAACGACAGAAATCAATTCTCACCGTTTGCAGGACCTGCTGCGAGAAGTTGATGTTAATGAAGGTGGCCTCCAAAGCTAGTTTCTCGGGACTGTTAATGTGGCCCGGCTCCTCACTGGGTGGATCGATAGCCGTTTCCGCCACCGTAACATGGTCAAAATTGGAACCAGGACGGACGTCGAAGAAGAGCTTGTCAGCAATGCGGATGGCCAGGAGGTCCCAGGAGTCCACCGATTTGGGCGCACACATTATGGCTGCAGCGATGCGATCCGTACAGAAAACATTGAGGTGTCGCTCCCTCGCCAGATTCATAATCACGGGATCCTCGGAGGTGGTTACAGCATGCACCACGCCGTTGAAACGAACAAGGGGTTTCTCACTACGAGTACTGATTGTGTCATAGGTACGATCATAGTACTTCACCGTACCGCACTCCGCACTAGGTAATAAAAATACGCCTTGAGGGGTAAAGTGCTCTACCGTTTTAATCACAAAAGCAAACCAAGCTCACCAAGTGATAGGCTCTTTCACCGAGGGCAGAGAGAGCGAAACGAATTGACTAAACTCGAAGTCCTCAAGGAGGTTCCACTCTTCCTTAACTTCTACTGAAGGATTTCGATTGCCACGGTTTGGACGACGATTGTAGTCATTGCCTTGACGCCAGCCACCTCCACCGCCACTGCTACCCCAGTTACTGCCACGACGCCAGTTGTTCTGCCAGTTTGGCTGGTTGCCATAACGACGTTGCTGCTGTTGCTGTTGCAGAGCGGCCCTCTCGCGTTCAGTGAGTGGTCGGCGTTGACGGCCAGCAAAGTTACCCAGAGACATGAACTGACCACCACCACGGGATTGGAATCCGGACTGAAAGTTTCCACGCCCGCGTCCACGCTATACAAAGATGACATAGGGAAGGATGTGAACCTACCATTTGGTACCTGAAACGTTGACGGAACGCGCTGGATTTAGGCTCTTTCCCACTTGTGGCCAGCTGGAAATTGCTATCATCTTCGTCGTGATAGTAGGTGTACTGAGCACCACCACCAAACTGAGAAACGTAACGGTCTAAAGATGATAAATTGAAGCAAAAAGTTTCTACTCTTCGATTTCAGATCCGGGTAGATGGTGCCGCACCAGTCTGCTATTTTGCCCAATCTCGTGTCCTTCGAGAATGGTTGATAAGGCATATCTTTGAAATTGGTTGGAACATTAGAGGGTCCCCAACCTTCACTATTGGAATTTATCGATAAATCCCCAAAAGAAGGTAGAACTTCTTCGACTACTGACATGGTCAGGCTATCTTGGCTCAATGAGTTGATGGGTTGGGATGTTCGACCAATCTTGACCGGGAAACTTATTGACGAGAGATTGACAATGGTTTTTGAGCTGTATTAAAATGTAATAAAACAGAAATTAGTTAGCCTTTAAAATTTACGAAATAACTTTACGACTGTAAGTCCAGCACTACAAACGACAGAGTCCCAAGAATCTCTCCATTTTTGCAATATTCAGTGGTAGTCGGTCACGAGTAAATATACTTAAGAAATCACTCACCTTCATTAATTTAACCCAAATGGCAGCAAAATTAAGCAATGCTTTGATGCTTTCACCACTTGTTTTAGATGTCAAATGACAATACCATTCTACCAAATACATAATCAAGTAAGCAACAAACGATTTTAATGAATTTAAAGCTTTTTTAAAATATCTGTGAGCATCTGAAAAAAGCTTTGCGTAAGTCAATCCTGATGTTAGGGAACCTGCATTGTTCTTTTAGAATTTGTGTCAAAGATCGTCTCAAATTATTTTGTGCCGATTTATTTGCCCTACTGCAGCTGTTTGAGACTTCTCGAAGACAAAATAATACATAATACCCCGACGGAATGCATGAATTTGACACGCAGTAGGCATTTGTGCTACTGATATGGCCTGAAGGCCTGCTGACCCGGCTACGAATGTTGGCGAAGTCGAAAGTGGCTCTTTACCGAAACCGACCGTTAAACGCACAACCAACGCTTTACTTTGCCCCCCCTCCCTTCCTCTTTTAAGCGCCGTCCTTGGCATTGCCCTTTGGTCCACCTCCTGCGTTAGCAATGACAACGTAGTCAGTGCTGTAAGCCAAAACTTAGAAGCCGGTCGTGCCAGTCATTACAGAGCTTTCCTACTCTTCCTACATAAACCTTTTGATAAAGTGGCTTCGCGATACCTTTTTCACTTCTCTACTAGCTGGGTGGATCCCGGATCGATGCGACTGAGCGGCTTCGAAGTAAAAATAACATGGCAGGGAGGAACTAGACGCAAAATCCCCCCCCCCCCACAGATCTGTGTAAAATCTTATCCAGCCTTAAGCAAATCTGCCTTTAAGCCAATGTTCCCACATCTACCCACGGACACGCATAATGTTCAACATGAAATTCCATATGTAGCTAAATTGCCAAGAGGGATCAGTGACGTTGCGGTCACTGATTTAACACAGATCTGTAGGGGGGGAGGATCTTGCGTCTGTTCCTCCTTGCCACGTTATTTTCACTTTGGAGCGGCTCAGTTGCATCTATCCGGTCTCCATCTAGCTGGTAGGGAAGTGAAAAAGGTACCGCGAATTCACTTTATCGAAAGCTTTATGCAAGAGAAGTAGGAAAATTCTGTAATGAAACTTTTCCAGATGGTTCATGGCTAGTGCCGCTTCAGTAGTTAATAGCTTTCCTATCGATGATAAACGTCAATCTTCACCTCTCTCTTTGAGGTTATTACCGATTCTAGCATCTGTAGCATTTTCACTTCTTCTGCTTGGCCAAGATTTATCTTGCGGCAGTAAAAAGCAGAATAGATGTCCTTTACTTTTGGAGTCGCATTCCACTGTCACAGATATAGAACCCCGAGACTATCCTGTATACGAAAGTGTAAATAATACTGGCATGGCTAGGAGGTCAGCCCAGTGAGCGGAGGCCCAGGTTTCCAAAACTAGGCGTAAAGCAACCTGAATATTAAGTTCCTCTTTTAAAAAACCTTAATTATTTGCAATGGGCAGCGTTCGCTAAAACAGAATTCTCCGACTTCTACTGTTTTACAAAAAAAATGGGAGAAATCGTCTTAAGCTTTATTTATTTTGTAAGACTGTAAAGTAGAGTTTGGTGGCAACCTTTAGTATGTGCAAACCCTGCATTAGTCAAGCTTTATTCCTTCAGTGGGTCTGCTCAATCAGGGGTGGCTTGAAAAGTTAGCGTAGGCTTATAAACAAGGCATATTATTTCACTATATAGCCTCGTTTTAAAGTGTTTTCGTTGCTGCTTCTCATAGCACTATTCGAGCATCAGGAAATTACTGCCAGTACAGTGTCACCAGGATGAATAAGTACTTCTAGCTTATCTTACGTGGACTGCCTGAAGGCTGCTTTGTGAGAGCTGGCTCACTATATACTGAGCTTTATTTAGGCAGCGTCATGCAGCGATCGCACTTTTTCTAAGGCTTGCATTTCGAGTTATCGCTTGTAATACTCGGTGCTTCTCTCTTCCGCCTATACCTTCATGAACATAGAGCGAGTAGACGGGTTAAACAGGGGCGCACTTTATTAAAGATCAATTACTTAAAAGACGCAGATGTTGAAACTTATGTTTGTTTAGGGTACGTTTCCTCTTCAAGTCCGATGGTGCCCGGTCCATCACGAGGTCCGCATTTACTGACAACCTATCGTTTAGAAGATGTAAATAAACGGAAGCGCATTGCGCAGCTGTTTCCGGAAAAATTATTTCCACAAAAAGTTTCGCACTCATGCTCTTTCAATTTTACGTTTATTTTATTGTTATCAAGTACCGATTCACTTTACAATTCTTATTGCACAGCCCTACGTGCCCCCAGAAAGTGGGGGGAATCAGACTGATATGGCAGAAATTACATTACTGGCGATCGTAAGGCTATGTTTCCTTTTTTAGAAGTCTGATAGTTATCACTATCAGAATAGTTGTTTATCTAATCAACATTTCGTCTGTTTTTTCAACTCGTAGAAACGATAATTGCTTACTTATATTGACTTCGAACATCATTTGCCCATAATTTCCTAAACAAGTTTTTATGCACCACCATCTCGCATTTTATGGTCTGTCTTTGTTCAATGTCAACGGCAACATTAAAGTCGCCTTTTCGTGCGAAACGTAGCATTAAACGAGGTTACAAACAGGATTCAGGTAGTTTAACAGCGAATGTTTCTGGCTGCAGATTCCCGATAGGTAACTGCTGCGTTATCTTACGCTTCAGTAAAGCAAATTATTCAGGAATTTGGCTTCCAGATTGAAAACAGAGAAAACCACACAACAGCGTATGAATATTTTTAAGTGAGATTGTATAGTTTTCTAATATGGTCCGATACTTTTATCCCATTTGAGAAATTGTGGATGCTTAAGCCTTACCAAAGGGTTAACCACTTTCCTGGTATGGTGGAAATTTGTCGAAAGGACTTTTTTACAAAACACTACAATAAGTAAGTACAAAGCCAAATATAACGTAATGTTTCCTGCTTATTTCGCCTTTATTTCGGTTAGTTGAATTTACGAAAAGTCAAACTTCTTAACTGATTGAGGTTTAATATAGTAATTTATAATAAGACATCTTTGTATAATCCACCGTTTGTATAGCATATTGAGACGTTTCGCCAGAAATCAATTTGCTCTGTAAGAAGAAAGGCACTAGAAATATGTTGGATACCTGCTTGAGCGCTTAAGCTACCTTCTTTTCTATCAAACACTAAATTTGTTTTAATATGCAACCTAGAACCATAGTTATGATTAGTGTAATTCTCCTTCTACGTATTTATTCAAGTTTCTCTACTGAGTCACTATGTACACGAAGTAGACCCCTTCATTTTGACTGTTGTTGAGCCGAGTGATGATTGTACCTTTCCAGTAATTAGTTGGTTATTTCAAGATACTCTGACTACGTAAGACACTTTATTTAAAAAGAATCCGTTGCTCACTACAAAGTGTTAAAAATACCTTCTTTCTATTCAAGACAAGCAAAATCTGATTCAAGGAATTACAACTTTTATCCAAAAACATGGATTCTGCCACAAGAATACGCTGCATTTCTAACCTATGCTCGCAAGAATCCTCATCCTGCTTACATCGTAAAACCAGCCAATGGTGCAATGGGGATGGGGTGAGTTTATTTTTAAAAATCTTTTAAATAAATTTACTTGCAGTCATTAGGCTGTCTTCATCAAATATTTGTGCTCTAAAGAGGCGGTATCCTCAGACAATGTATTTTTTAATTACAATTAAGAATCCGGCTATACCGCAATGTGGAGAGCGTACCATCCTCTAGCTCACAATACGGCCCATGCGTGGTGCAGGAGTACGTTACCAACCCCTACCTTATCGACGGCTTCAAGTTTGACTTGCGTGTCTACGTACTCATCACTTCCTGCTGTCCTCTGCGCATCTTCGTCTACAACGAGGGCCTGGTACGATTGAGTGCGGAGAGGTACAAGGATCCCATGGGACCGAATGGTGTATGCATACTGTTTTACCATAGAATTATAATATATAGTAGCAAAAGTGTCAGTTAGGCATAAAATGGTCTTTTATTTCCATCTTAATCTCATCAGGAATCCATGTATCGCCATCTGACCAACTACGCGGTGAATCGCAAGCACCACGCCTACATGAAGACCAACGATGAGACCGATGGTAACAAACGTTCCTTTGCGTTCCTCGAGGACTACCTCGCTCGACATGCCGGCCTCTCCGACTGCCGCATGCTGTGGCGTCGAATTCGCAATCTCGTCGTAAAGACGGTTATTCTTGCCGCTCCTCATGTCTACCACGGTTACCGTCTTTTCCATCATTCCGAGGATTATCGCTGCAGTTCTGGCACCCCCTCTGGGTCTACTACTACAACGACGACGACTTCATCAGAAACACGTTTTGGTGGCTTTAATGGAAGAGGGGGTGGGAGCACCCATTCAGCAGCTTTTGAGATCCTTGGGTTTGATGTAATTCTCGATGCGGACCTAAAACCGTGGTTGTTGGAAGTAAATCGGTCGCCTTCGTTTGGAGTAGACCAGAGCCTTGACCTAAGGGTGAAGTCGGGCTTGCTAAGGGATGCGCTGGCGCTTATCAACATCCGGTGAGTTTATTGTAAGCCATCAGTTCTTGGCGATGCGGGTGCTAATGACTTTGCAGTGTCTGTTCTAAACGTGAATATAACGCATCGGCAGATCTACAGTTAGAACGAAAACAGATTTATCTGCTCCAAAATCTGCAAGCACTATTGACCCTGATGTTTACTACCTTTCAGCGCCTCGGACAAGCGTCGCTCGGAGGAGTGGCAGCGAGCACACGCGGTGCAACGTCTACTGAACCCCACGACAACAGCACTGAACGCTGTTTGTGACACCAAGTTGTGGCAGTGCAGTGGTACCCTTAAGTCAAAGTACCTAGCCTCCGACTGGCTAAAAAACCCCCGCGATCTACTCAATCGCATCAATGGCATCGTGAGTCTATCCCTCTGCCTCCTCGTTGTTCATCTTTTGCTAGATAAGCACCGTCATCGAAATCTAATTGCTGATTTCTATCATCACCCCGTCTACATTTATTCCATTCCGACTAGCGCGAGCGGTTGGGCAAGATGCACCGGGAGGCGGATTTGGAGTGTTTCGAGAACTCCAACTGCGGCAACTGGCGTCGTGTCTACCCTACGATGGACAAGACACTGGAGCAACGATACACCACACTTATGGTGAATGTCTTTACCGAATTTAACAAGGGACGACCTGGTGATGTTGACCGTGTCATACCTGCCTCGCTGTCCGAAAGCCAGAAGGTAAGTTAATTTAATCTTCGAAAAGATAAATACTACTTATCAGTTATAAGTAAAGGACTCTGTTTGTCGCAGACACTTTGCTGGGTAGGCTTTCGGTTGTCGGAATACCTCATTTTTATTGTATTTCTGCAATTTTTTTGCTCTGTACAATTTCATTCACTTGTAAACACTACGTCTACGGTTGCTTTTTACAGTTTTAGCCTTTTCTAAAAGATCGTTTTCCTCTTATTTGGTGTCCGCTTATACTTGGGGAAAAGCATATTAAAGACTAATAAATGAAAAATTAGCCATGCTCTTAGAGATGTCTATCCTTCATTATCGTCAGATTAGACCCTCTTGCTACTAATTTACTAGTATTTAATGATGATTTTAATGGTATCCACCGTAACCCATCATTATATGTCTAGTAAATTCGATTTTTTAGTCATTATTTGAAATCAAAAGAGAGCTTAAGATTTTCGTTGAGAAGGAAACTTAATACCTAATATATAATTCGGATCAAGAGACCAAAGTTAACATCCTGTTAAATTTTTGTGATAAATCATTTCGTTGCATTGGTGTTCATAGCACAAATTTAATTTATTTTATTTACCAATTTATGTTTCCCGTGATTTCAAATAGTAATTTAAAACCGGGCTTTAGCAAAGCTCCATTTCTAATAAAACAAATAAGTTCGAGAGTACTACTTATTTTTTGGTTTCAGTCCCACCTACTTCTAGAAATACCTTTTTTCGCCCATTCCTGCCTAATCAGGCCGCCAAGACAAAAAGAAGCTGCTGTTCTGTATATCTTTCAAACTATTTTGAGTAAGCGATAGGTCTATTCGAAAAACCTTGCAGCACGAAAGTAATTAACTGATAATTAATACTTAGACTCGGCTATTTACAGTCTTTCCTTGTTTATGGCATAATTTCTCTCGACATCACGAGAAGCTATGCACGCTGGCCGAATTTTGATGACTGTGGGCGAGACTCCAGCAGGGATAAATCAACCCGCCGTCGATGCAATTAATCTTTGTTTTATGTAAAGTGCAGTAAAAAAAGTGCCTGATTTTCCTCTTGTTTTCTATTTCTACTATGGAATATAGAAGTACCTGAGTGCGTGTTCCACGCTCCTCCGCTTCTCCTTCCGGCTCTTTTGATTAACTACCCACTTGGGTATGATCACCTACTTTCGTGGTTTTAGAAAAGATAAAGATCTGTCTCCAAGGTGGGCTTGGAGCATCTATTGTGTCAAGAGGAAAAATTCTAATTAACTTTTTATGGCTAAAACGTTTCTAAAAGCTCTAACCTGTTGAAATGCTTGCAATAATGCTTTTATCAAGAAATGTGGATTACGTGAAATTACAGCGAGGCAAATCCAAATCCGGGAGCCAGTAAATTTGCCGCTTTGCCCGGATTTTACGCTTTAACTCTCACTGCCACAGTTGCTAAAGGAATACACTCCAACTTAGGATTCATGCATATTTCGATGTGAGAAGTAAAAAGTCTCTTGCGGCCACTGCAGGTAACTTAAGAGGTAACCCGCATCGAAAGGACTTTTCAATTAACCTCGGTGTCAATGCCATCGCTAGCAAAAGTTAAGCATGACATCGCATATGCTGCAATCATTTGTCGAGATTATCAAAATCGCATAATGGCTCATAGGAATTAGCCTATGGTGAGTGTAGAATTGATAACTCGGTGAACACGGAGGTTTGGGCTTTCTTACTCACTGGTTGCTAATAAAACAAAGTGAAATAGCTGGAAGGTCATCTTGCTGTTAGGAAATATGCACTGCAGCCGACAGCTGATGACCCCAAAGGAGAGTGGGATGTGGCATACCTGGCCTTTCCTCTTAGTGCAATTAATCTTTATCTACAAAAAGCGCAGTTACCAAATGCCTTCGGAATGTGGGAAAATCCTGTCTGTGAATTCAACTGGCCGCCGTTTTTCCGGATTTGGAGGAATAAACATTGACATTCATTACAGATTGTAGGAAATATAAACCTTCAGTATGAGTTAAGGTAACAAGAGTTTAATTAGTTTCAGAGCTGGTGGTTTGGAAGTTTAAATCGGTTTGTGTTTGATTCTAAATAAAAGGTTGTAAGCGTGTTGAGTCCTACTTAAATGTGTTAGTAAGTAGGCCTTGGGATTAAGTGTACCTTACTCTTTAGCTAAAGAGTTCACATTAATTCCTAAGCAGGTAAACAAAAACCATAGCACAGATTGATTTTATAGCGCTTGTTTAATTCTAAAGTCGAGTTGATCAGCATTGAGGGCGCTACTTAAGTATTTAGTAAGTAGGGCTTCAGATTAAGTGGCCTTCGCCGTCTGGATACAGTTGAATACAGCTAATTTATTTCGTAGTTCATATTTTATGTGACTAAAAGTGCTTTTATTAGCGACCTAATGTTTGATTGCAACATCAACTGCTCCAATCGCCTTTTCATATGATTTTCTTATTAAATGGGGATCATCAAACTTTTTAACTAAATTTGGTACGTTTCAAGACACAGAAAAGTTAATTAAACATATCTAAGACTGAAGGTATTGAAAAGGGGACAATATGGAATTAACAAGGCTGTAATTCCGCATTGTTGGATTTTTCCTCAAGGTGGATAATTGATGCGTCCTTCTTATCTGTCTAATTTAGGAGGAGGAACTTCGACAACAATTGTACTACTTGGAGAAGGAGTCTGCCAAGTTGGTGAAGCAACGTGTGAGTCACAATCATGCCTAAATTGCCCCTTTTAAAGGTACAAATGCCACAGATACTTGTTAAAGTAGTAGAGACCGGTCGGCTGATTGATGAAGTGATTTTTGAGCCGCATCTTTGTGGGTTTTTTACAAGGACCAAATATGCAAGCAGAAATGCATGTTGTGACATCACCTGAACAAACTGAGCTCAGAAATTCATTTTACCCCTACATTTCTCGAAATACCTTTTGGAGGTATGTTTGATAGAGAAATATTGGAAAAACAAAGGCAGATTTTGCCCCATCTTGTTTCTGCAGACTAATCATTTGTGTTCCTGCATTGTGAGCCACCTTCCGCTGCTATTGATAAATCAACGGCAACACGCATTATGAAATGATTCAGAGAATGCCCCACTGTCAGACACTTTACAAGCGTACTTGATAAAACGCCTTAATGGTATCTTAGGATGATAAGATTTCGTATGAATTTTGGTTTGATATGCCCTAGTGACTTGTTTCCAACTGCGTGCATGAGTAAGTCGGGTGTGATTGTTTATGCGCATCCAATAAACACCCGGATTTGCGTCAGTCTGGGGCTTTCCCCTATTGTGCTCTCTGCCAACTTCCTGCTATTTACAATCAGGCATTTTACAAAATGTCAACTAAAATAAACTAGTAAAGGTGATTCCGGATGTGAAATGGGGTCTAGGCATAATATTATTGTCCGAATTATCCCCGAAGACGTCCCAAGACAAACGACTCGGAAAGGTGCTTTTTGAGTCAGTAGAGATATGCATTAAAACTCATGCTCACGGGCCACCAGAAGGCCTTGCTTGGCCCTGTTTACGCCCCCCAGTAGTGACTCTTCTACATCTGTAGCCAAATCAACAATCAGTGGGTTAGAAATCCACTTTGAGTGACGTGGTTACATCAAATTTTTTTAAGTGCTACCTTTGTACTTAATGGGTATTTAGTAGCAACATGTCCTTCACCTTGTCGACACTCAATCCAGGTAAATGACAAGATCCCACTGCCACAACAGCCAAAAACGCAACATCAACAACATCACCGCCAGCAACAGCAGCATCACCTTCGAGTGCTCAATACCGGCGCCTCAACTCCCCCCACCTTCCCTCCCAGGTATTGCTTTCGTGAGAAGTGGTGCAGTAGGAACCAATCCGCGGTGTCTATGTTCTCACATCCCTTCTGGGAGGACCCTAACGGGCTAGCCGAGTCCGATGAAGAAGGTGAAGAAGAGGTAAAGAAGGAAGAGGAAGAGGGGAGTGGTGGCAAGGAGTTTCTTTACCGATTTTAGTTGCGGAGGGACCGGTTAGCCTTCGCTATCATTTTCGTTTTCATTCATAGAGGAAGAATGGCAAATACATGTCTGCCTATTGTGCTTGTGTGTCTACGTGTGTCCGGTTTTTTTAAAAACAGTGTTTATTTTTGCTTAAAAATTTAAAAAAAAAAAATGTGTATTGGGTGCTTGGCTCTTCTGACTTTGTCAGTAAGGCGCGTAAAATTGGAGTGGAGCCTAATTATCTGTTTGTTGATCAAAACATGCAAGGTCTTCTCTGAGCAGTTGCATGTATCCAAGGTTTGACAAGTCTCTCTAGCGCTTGGAGATATTGATCCCGGAATGAGGGTAGCTTGCAGGCCTCTGATGATAGTATGGCGTCAGAGTTGGGTAAAATCTACCCAAAAATACGAATATATCTCCTTCTGACCCTGGAATCACCACGACTTTGAGGTAAGGCACCCTCTTTACACCCCTTCAGATAAGCAGGACCATCTATTTTGGTATTATCTGTTGATGCATGCGACCTCCAGTTGCCCAGTTGCCTCCCTCAGCACAACTTCCTCTTCCCAACCGAGACCGTGTCAACACGGTGTTTCAGCGCCACCCTTCGTTCTTGTTAAGCGTGTCCATCTCCAGCAGTTCCAGTAAGTCGTGCCTCAATCATTCATCAGGAGGATGGGCTGACCCTTAACGATGCATCTATCTCACCAGCCATCTATCTTGGTGTACTGTATCACCAGAATGGGATTGACTGAACCATTTTCGGACGGATTTGGATTTTGCTCTGTTACTGCATACCCGACCTTCTTCAATCGCAGCACAGTAGACTTGCCGGGAAGCTTTTACCACCACATTCACAGCCACAACCTTACGATCGGGGCCAACTTGTTCTGTGAAGCCGATAAGCTTAAAGAACATTGTGAGGATGAGGACTTGAGTCAGTCCATTTACTTCCCTAATCTCGTGACTGGTATCCCCCTTTTCATTTTCCCGTCCACTTGACGCTAGTGACATACCATTTCAACTTGACCTTTGACCTTTCTGCTCATCAGTGGCAATCGGAGGTTCAGTTCCGATTTTATTGAAAGGAATGTATAAAGTTTATTATTCAAGTCATTTGTTTTGTTTCCAGGAGTTTAAGAACCTTTCACAGTTTCTACTCGTTAGAAACACAATTTGTTTGTGAAATGACTTACCAGCGGAGCTTAGTATCCTCTCCCGCCCTCACATCGACCCTTGCACTCTGTCATAGAGAAATAAGGGGTATGCGACATTTTGTTCACATTCTTTACGAAAATGTTGATGGATGTGCCTGGAATTTGCATTTCCTAGGCACCATGCACTTCTCCAGAGGAAATTGGGATGCATAACGCCACCGCCAGCTAAGCTGAAGCGAACCACCAAACAGTTCCTCGATTTTGAAGTAATTTGGTCACTTGGATTTCGTCGCAAGTGTGGTAGTTTGGATCTGTGACGAATTCGCCTGGAGATGGGGGCTAATGAGGTGGATCCCACCTCGAAGTGGCCTTGAACTAACCAAGTTTCGGGTAAGCTTGTCATTCCTTGTGTCGATTGGGATTAGGTTAACTGCTCTTCAACTTCACAGCGTTATTTCGAGTAATTACACCTTTTCCATTGACTTCTGACTGCCTTAGCAACGAGTGATAATAATCGGGGGAGTAAGGAGGTATATTCTGAGTGGTAACTTTAATCTTGGCAGGGATTTTAGGCGCCTTGTGGACGATCTGAACGGCGACCAAGATGGTGGACAGGAGTGAGGAGGTATTGCGCCATCAACCACGCGGAAATTGAAGCCAAGACCTGAAGGGAGCGTTGTTTAGACAAGTGTCTTGGATACAGAACTGACCACCAGCAAGCCACCTAAGATGTCTCAGCATTGATACGTCAACCTTCAATCACCCTGCAGCTGTTCAGCATTACGGATGAGCATTATTGGAAGATCGCCAAAGAAACCCAACTTTTAGCTGAGGTCTCACCAAAAGGCAGGTTTATTGCCACTCGGATTTGTTCCAACTTGTTGAATACCAGTCAGTTCGTAACAGTAGTAGGAGAAGAGAAAACCTCATCATTTTTGACGTGGTTCGCTTCCATGTCTTGTAACTTGTGGAAACTTGTAAAGAGGACGCTTAGAGAAGTGTGGAGGGATGCAAGTTAGTGGACCGGTAGGGCACTACCCCTCTCCTACCACTTCGGCCTCTCAACTCATGCAGTGTCACTTTGACTAACTGGTGGACCTTGGTCCGCTCCACGAACTAATCTGGACTTGGTTACAGGGTTTTGACCATGTGCCACACAGTATGGTACGTCAGGATACGTCCAGAATTAGTTCAGTCAATTCCATTGTGGTGACGCTACACTCCAGGATGGACAGATGATGAGGTAGACGCATCACGTTAAAAGTTGGTCGCGGGAGGGCCACCTCATTCACATTGAAAAATTGTGATACGACTAAGCGGAACCACTGCCGATCAAGGTGCAAAGGACTTGCAGAAGGCCATGCTAAACCGTATTGGTGGATGATGCTGATGATGTTGTTGGAACACTTTGTTGGCAGGTGCGTCAATTGAGAGGAGGAGGAGGAGGAGGAGGCAACTCAAATGACAGGCAAGAGGCTACAAAGCCTACCAATTAACTGCTCTTCACTCTTTTCAAGCACTCAAGTAGGACTGTTGGCTATCTCACTTATGATGAGAAGTGGCATCCATTTTTTGTCCTTCAACTCGCTTGGGGCGAATGGACATACACTACTGGCCGTCTCCGGAGGATGCATTCACTACTGCCCAACCAACGCTTTCCATGCAGGTGCCACCGCATCCCCACAGGACTGTGCTAACTTTCCACGTGTGTATGTGGCTGGCTGGAGATTGTGTTGCGTCCACCTGTTGAAGGCCACGGCGTTGTAGCGGTGACGCACCTACTCTATTCAATGCGATGCGAGGTCTGGCCTTGCAGTCCTTACCCTCATGTTCATCCTCCCCAACTCCTTCTGGTGAAATTTTTATACCGGCTCCCTCTCATTTGTAATGGATATTCCCACGTCGAATGCACTAGACATGCGAAACTCTTGTAGGGGACGCCAAATGTCTTTTCAATTTTTAAAATCAATTGCTCAGGTTTTCGTTTTCATTTTATGAACCCTCACGACTTTACCAGACCACCATGTGGATTGCGATGGATCGACGCCCATGCTAAGGGCAGTGAAGAGGGATGGACTTGATCGTGCGCCACAATTTGTTCCCACTTCCAATTTCCATCCAATTCAGCACCTCTCAAACCACATGTAGGTGCTAATGAACGGCTTCTTCATGGTAGTCCAGGTCTTGAGGGCTTGGTGTGTTGATGTTACAACTGGATTTCATTAGCACTGGTCAAGGTGACTCGAATGTCTACAAATTTTAGTCAGGTGGCAATTTTTTCGCATCCATTCAACAGTAAGTTTCTCCTCAGTCAGACCCTAGAATCGGTAATTCCGAGAAGTTTGACTGTCTCGTAAAATCGTTTGACTATTTCAAGAGTCCACTAACTTCGCTGCATGGACAAGGCTTTCACCTATGAACCCAGTCGGCAAATTCATCCATATATCAGCCATCCTACCTCCATCCACTGTATTTCCTGGACTCCTTCAGGTGTGAATATATTGTCACATCTTCTGGACTTCCTCGATGTCATTAGTTGATGTGATCATATTGGCGATCAATTAACGCAGTATATTTTCCTCATCCCCCTCCTCCCCCTCCTCCTCCTCCTCCTCCCCTTGACAAGTTTAGACACTTCATATTTAGCTAAAACAAGTGACTCAACTACTCCTCTTTTTGGCATTTAGCCAACGAGGGGAACGAAAAATAACCCAAGTTTGGGGCCTCCAACAATCAGACAAACTTAACTAGCATTACCAGGGCAATGCAGACTGTCTCGTTGGTTGTCTGCTTGTTATTTGGCTGTCTAGGTGCAGAGGAGGGCTTTATTAATGCCACGAAAATCCACGCCTGGAAGGCAGACACCTTACGAATTTTTGACAGACCAACTCTCTTCTGCCCTCGATTAGGGCGCGGTGGCATTGCAGGAAGAAGTTGCCTGCTGTGAATGGCTGAAACTGGGGTGAAGGGCTAGCGGAGGCTTGACGAGTGTCCGCAAATGTCGTCATTTCGAGTTCTGCACACTAGCTCTGAATAAATCGACACGGGGAGTGGATAAAATTGAAACAGAAGCTTGAGGAAGTGCTCATGTCATCTTGATATCTGTAAGGCACTTTACATCTTGGTGTTGTGAACCGTGCTATATCGTGGGAAAAGGTAACTCTGAAAGCGGAATTTACAGATCCAGATTTGGATTTAAGGTACCAAAGAGGAGAAAATGCAAGAAGTCCAATCCTGGTCCGGGTAACCGGCTAATTGTGAATTCCTTAACCATACAAAGATGAGTTCTAGCTAGAAGTAGTGCCTCTAAGTAGTCGATCTTCGACTTTTAAAGAGCGCTAATTAAAGAGGAATAATCGTTCCATCACCATCATCATCGTCGTCCATTTGGGTAGCAGATGTCAAACCCCAACCTCCACCCGTTTACAAAACCAGCCAGTGGAATGGCGTCGACTGTCGATTGGAGAGCAATGACGTCACTTGTGAGCAACTACTAAAGTTGGTAACTAGGCGCTAGGTGGGTCTCTGAGAGGAAATTTCTGTCGGTGGCATTAAAAATGCATTAGGATTGCATGCATGCATGCACGCCGACGGGGATGCCTCAAGTAACCGCTGTCTCCTGCATTAAAATACAGGAAACAATACTGAAAATCGCTTGAAATGTCTGCGATTGTGGTAGCATAGCTTCAATGTAGGTTTTACTACTCGTGATTATATCTTTTTAGCATTTTTTCAATGTTTACGACAAATCGTATTCCACCCAAATTACCCCCACTTCAAGACATTTTATTTTTATTTAAAATGCTTGGAAAATCGAGCCTGAAAACAGCTGTCTTAAAGATTTAGACAATTGTTTATCACAACCACGACTCTGTTAAAGGTTGCGTACTAAAAACGCGCGAAAACGTCAGAAGGAGTTATAAGGTTTGAGGTGACTTGTTTTTTTTCTTATTGAGGAAACTCCGAAATTTAGGGAGATCAATAGATGTCAGCAAAGTACTTCAAGAAAGCCTTTTGCGATTAGAATATGTTTTCCACTTGAACGTCATAAGCATAGCCTCATTCGAGTAATTAGTTTTAAATGTAAAAATGGACAAGGTACTTTTTGGCATGAGACAAATGCGATAACCCAAATTCTGCCTTAAATCACTTTAATATGATTTAAAACTCCACGTTTTAATTCAAGAAATTTGGAAATCTCTTGATTTGTTTTGACGTTATTTGACAGATCCGTCGCTATGAACGTGGCTTTTTGTAGAACTGGTTCTTCCATTGATGAAAGAAGTGGAATAAAAAGGGAGTGCTATGTGTGTAGAGGGATAAAGTGGGGAGATGAGGCAGGGGAGTAAGTTCCGTGCTCAACGAGATGAGTTGTCATTGAAATGTCGTTGCTCGTACTAATGCAATCGCACTGCAGCTGTCATGCGCTTTTGTCAGCCGTGGAGATTCGCCTGCGCCATCTCCGGCCCTGCGCATGGTTTTGCTCTTAGTGGGCGAGCCCTAGGATGGGCATGTCTATACCAGCCTGGGACTGGCTTCTGCCGCCTGTGGTCAGGTGCGCTCGTTTACGCTTGTGGTGCTTCTAAGACGGCTAAGTTCATCGCTCCCCACCGCGCTAGCTTGTGTGAAGCCAGCCCTAGTCCAGTGATGAGTTTGTGCGCCTTCTATGGTTGTGTTTGCTAGTTTGTACAACAAAAATTCAGCGGAAATGGTCGCCCAAATTTGTAGGCGGATTTACTGATTTTAACTTTCTAGGATACCAATGCACCTCGTTCCTCAACAAACTCGGATGAATACTTGCTGAATCTTGTAGGGGTGTTCACCGACGTTAACCAGATTGGTATTTCGGTTTTTTAAATAGAATAATTTAAATCGACTTCACTTGAAACCTAAAAAGTGGGTGAAACTGCTACTTTTATCTGCAAAAGTGGAACGCCACATGTTAATTGCCGAAAGTCACTAACAGGATTTCGAAAGGGCTACTATAATAAGGAAAACCTGCTTCGTGTTTATTAAAAAGAGGTGCAAGTACCGAATGTCGAGAATGACATTTTCCTAGGTTATCCATGTTTACAAAATCTAATATGACGATTAGAAATATAACAACATTATGATCTTCACTTATAAAAGTCGCTTTAAAAAGGGGGGTTTTTACTTCTCAAGAATTGTGTTTGCTGATTTCTATTGTCCCGTGTTCCCAAACACGTGGCATTTATTTCTCTCCGAGTGATTAATGACTCTGCATAACCACGTAGATCCTGAAGGTTTCAAGTAAAAAAAAAGGAAGTCGGTTTCCGTGTATTTGATATTCTACCAAAAATTGAGCCTCTAATGCAACCGGAGCAGTGGTTTATAAATAGCTTTGTAAAGTTCTTTGTTATTTGCTTGTGTTTAGCTGAAATACTTTAAAAAAGCTAAAAAAAGAACAAAAATCCTTGTCGAATGGAAGAAGGAGGAGGAAGTACATTTGCCAGCTTCAGTCACAGAAGACGATGCTGTCCATACACTAGAAATTCCGTCCTCACAACAGTCCGATGAAATGATTGGTAAGGGCCTCCTTCACTAAAAACCGTCTCATCCATTCACTAATTAAAATGTGTGAAATAGCTTTTCATAAAAGGTGCTCATAGCCTCTCCCCCTTCCTCCAGTCCCCTCCCAACCACTCTCTTCCGCCCCAACCCCCGATTTCATATGCCCCTGACTTTTGAAATGCCCAACTCACGACCGTCAAAATTCCGACTGAAGTAAAAATTATTACCAGACATGGATAACTCTAGTAACAGTTGTCTCTGCTGCATGGTGTGTCTTCAGCTCTGCCCTCACTTTGTCTTTTCGACTCATTTACGAATAGTTGAAATGTGTTGGCTCTACTTCTATGCCAAACAGAAATCAGCTTTTTAAGTAGAATTTTAGATCTTTTGTTTCATGCTACTTCATTAAGTCTGGGGAAGTAGCTTTCCAGTTTGCCGTAATTTGGTCTCCGTCCTGACGACATTGAGGTTAGACCATGCAACATTGCCGCCTTCCGTTCAGACCTTCGTACCGCCTTCGAAGGTAACTCGGACGCCACATGGATGCCAGTCCAGGCCCAGAAGTGGAGGTCCTGGTGCATGGGATGACCAAAAATGCTAGTACGATTATTGGTGGAGCTTGCTAGATTGACATCTGGTGACACTCGATGACTTATAAAGTACCGGAGATAAATTTTTTGGACTACAAAACGTTGATGCGCACACCAGTCGACCACTTGCCCCTTTAATTCAACCTCCCGCACCGTGTACTATAGTTCGGAGGAGGCAGTTTGGGTGGGAGCCTGTCTGGTTATTGGGCTGGGTTGATTTCTTTTCCGGAGATAAGGTAAAAGCCTGGAGGCAAAATTTTCGTCCTGCTTTTGGTGGAGGTGAGATATGCGGTGGAAGAATGTCCAGCTTAGAAAGGATTTGGCCAACATGATTATGATGGGGAACCACTAGAAGATGGATGGATACGGGATTGATGGATGGTTAAATTTGGTTCCAGTGATAATTCCCCCAAAGACTGGTGCCTTAAGGTGAGAAAAGCAGTCTTCCTGTTCTAAGTACGTGTCAATGCTGCCACCCATGTTTAATATTGACATTATATTTGGTTGACTTATAGCGTGCTGGAGCTACAGAGACCAAGAGACCCAAAAAAGATCAAGTAACGAATTACCGACTTCGCGACATTTACACCTTATATCTATGTCCACGCTTGGACGCACTTAATTCCTCCTAGTAAAGGAGAGGACCGTCCCTAAGAGCAGTCAGTCATGCAAATAAATTGCCTCGGCTAATCAAAAAGGCACACCTGGAAGGTAGAAGAGGCGGTTGATGTCCATACGGAACTTGGAGGTGAAGTTATGGAGACACCATGGGCGACATCTAGTAATTTTTCCCCTTATCTTCCTCAATATGCACCTTTTTAAACTTCGCCATAAGATTTATGGGAAGGAGAAGTGTTAACAAGTTCCCCAAATTAATGCAAAAATCCTAAAAACGTTAAAAACTAATAAATGATTTATTAAAAAAGCAGAAGTCATCCCACCTGATTTTATCTACCGAAATCTATCGACAAAGACCTCCCATGTAATCCAGTCCATTGGTAACTTCTTTGACTGAATCGCAAGCCTTCTCACATCTTTTAGGCGCCATAATTTTATGTAAAATTCGTTAAGTTCCGATTTTAATTCACAGGCAACCCTACTAATCTCATTAACAAGTAGTCAGCTGGGTCGTATGATTATTCTTCCCATTTAGCCTAATTGGAAAAGCTCTTGCAAGTATTTTTCGCTTCTAAACATAAAATCCTAGCAAGATAATTGCATTACTTTGACTTTCAAGAATTCCGATTTTGTAAACTAAACGAAAGTGATTTGCTACAAATAATTCAAAATGTTTTCCCCTTTTAATTAAATTAAGCGGCCTTTCTAAAGTTCACTTTAACCTGTTTCGGGTAAAAAAAATTGACAGCTGATCCACCGCCGCCACCACAAGTCTGTTTACCCAAAAAGTGGAGGAATAAGAATATACGGTCCTCTTTTTTACCGCTGAAGGAATGCGAGAAATACTGTGCGAGATCGGAATCACCCTCTTTCCCTCCATCCCTCGCTCCCTCTCTCCATCCCCGTTGTAATTAGCGCTTTTATATTGAAATTAAAGTACAGTTGAGGAACAAAGTAAATAAATAAGTCCTTTAACTAGAATTGACCCCTCATTTCGCGTTGACACCTGTTGGATGGCCTTCCAATGGCCTTGAGCCTCGGCTACGCGCTCTACATCAGCCGGGAGGGCTGAAAGCATCTCATGAATAAAACTTGATTTTGCTTTATTTTCGTGACATAAAAAATCGTCTCTCTCCCTCTCTCCCTGTTACTGCACCAGTCTCAAGGCACGTCTGGTAGCCAGTAAAAAATTCCGTCTTCCAGTCGTGAATATTACCAGTTAAATAAACAAAATACTTTGGAAAATAATACCAGTCACCACTTTTTAAGTTTAAAAGTTAAAAACGGCATAAATCAAGAAAACTAGATTTGATTTAACCATTAGATAGAGGACTTGTCCTGCAAGATTTCATTAGGTTCCAGCAACTGGAGGAAAATCAATAAATTTGAATGGACTGCAAAATCGGTGGTTTCCTGTGTGGGTGTGTCACTTTGCGGATCACAGTAGGTAAACCTCAAATTTGAAAAACCTCACCTCCTCTGCCATAACCTCTGTAATGGAATCCGCGTCACCGAAGTTCGTAATTTGGGACCGCCGTCAGACTGCGGTGAACGAAAGTGCATCAACAATCGCAGTCCACAGTAAGCAGTGCATCGGTCTACTTCCAATCTGTGAAGAATAAGCTGGCCAAATCCCAGTGTCTCCTAGGGACATGGAAATACGATCCCACTAAGTTTCAGTCGGCTGAATTTCTGACCTTAGCGGTGTCCCTCCCCCTCCACTTCTGTGCACAAGAGATGCGGAATCGTGGAGCTAAAAACAAGTCAAATAAAGGCTAGAAAAGCAGGGGTCATCGAGACGCAGCGACAACAACAATCCACTCATCAAACACAGAGTGGAAGGCCATTTTCTAGGTTGAGTTGCCGGGTTAGGTGCTTTGATCAGTCACTCCACCGACATGCAAGCAAAGGTCTCGGTAGCTGGCATAAACAAGCACATTCTCATTCTGGGGTAGCATCACACAGCGCGTGTATCCTACCGACTACCATTAAAATGTTGTTTTTCGCGTCTGTGTGTCAGGGGAAAAAATTTGCTGTGTCGAAGAGGCGAGGGAGGCCTGCTGTCCGGTTACTAATTTTCCCCAACCCCTTTCTCCGGTGAGGATCTACTAACGGAAAGAAAATTTGAAGGCAGCATACCGATTGCCTTTAAGTGGTCGAGACTGGGGGAGAAAGCAAATGGAGAGAGGTAAAGGTGGCAGCTAATAACCCAGGTAACCGATTTCCCCTATCGTTTACATGATTGACCCTGATCGTAATAGCAACAATGTTTTATTACTTAAATAGAAGTTAGTTTAACAGCCAATAACTAAAGTTCCTATTGGTTAGCCAGTGGGGACTTTTCAGTTTCAAAATTTGAGGGAATTAGCTTTCATCGCCCAAACAATGGCCAATAGTTAGAGGGATTAAAACACCACTATGTCACGGAGGCTGAAGAACCCGTGTAACAAACTTTATAAATAAAACGCCAACATTGTAACAATAAGTCAATTTAATGGAATCCACTTCCCTATCATCATCACCATCTTCTTCGTCCTGTGGCTATCCGAAGAGACTGTGAGGGAGACATCGTTCCTCTATGGGAAGCTGCCATCTTATCACAATTACGTCCCAACCTTCAAACTAGGCAATTGTATTGAGGGGAAAAACGGACGCTTTAGAGCGTCGCAACTTGTTTTACAATTGTTCAAGTTGCTAATTTTGGGCAAGTGCCTAAAACCACACCCAAATGGGAAGGCGGAGTCTGATTGGCTAGTGTGTAGTCAGCATTTCACGTAATGCTGCGCGTCACTCCTGCCCTCTCATTGGTCGACAAGGCGACAACGGATATGCAAATCAGTACATTCCGCTTGCATCGGCAGGAATGAAGAGAGAGTGTAATTAAATTTCTTGACCAAGTGAAAAGAGAGTGCCATGAAATAATGGGTAAAAGAACTGCATTTTTTCTACTTGAAGTTTTAAAATGGCCATCAATCAAGAGGCGTTATTACAATAAGGAATGATTTTTAGATTTTGGTAAATAATTTGTCAAAACTCAAATAGAAGAGGGAATGTAAGGTTAAAATTTTTTATTTTTTTAAGGATTTTATGTTTTTTTCGTCATTCATAAACTGTATAGCATTGTCCATTTGGTGGATAACTAAACATACACCACTGTGGAGTTTTCCGTGCAAGATGTGGGCAAAGTGTGCCACATTCCAATGAGGCTAGGCAAATTTTAAATTTCCTTATACCGTTCAGGATAAACCAAAGTAAGGAGATAGTTTTTAAGTATTTTTGAAATTGGCACGTATCCTTTCGACTGACAAAAGTGGAGGTTAAGGCATGACCTTGTTCTCATCGAATTTTTGTACGATAGCACCCTATTCATTTTATAATAGGAATAAGTTTTGCACACTTAAAACCCGTTATCTTTATTGAAAATCGATAAAATCGATGGCAAACGAGTAGCTGCCTTGTCGTGTGAATTTGGCATTTGGAATTAAGCGGGGAACTCCGATCGATAACGATTTTGACCACAGGTGCCAAGACGGGGCCCACCATTCAAAATGTTACCAAATTCTAGGCAGCTCATGTAATTCTCTTCCTAGTTTCGTTATTTAGTTTGGGCTGCTTTCATCTTTCAATTAAATAGCAGATGAAATAAAAATAGGAGAAAATGTAGAGCCGACCTTCTGTGAACTGTGTCAAAAAGCCAACTCTCCTCAACTATTTAGGAAACTATGCTAATTAACCCTTTCCTAGGTAAAAAATAACAATAGAGCAATCATTCATTGCGTTGTGGATGTAGTATCTATGTCCCTGACAAAGGCACAGGATGTCATAAAGAAATGTCATCTGGGCTGCATTTTAAAAAGAAATTTCTGCTTCTTTAATAAATTTATTACTTCATTCGTAAAGTATACCAACAGTGCACAAAAGAATGTGGTGGGCGTTCTCCTAATTTCATTGGTTGTCGGCGCATTCCATTCTCATGATTTCGAGACCGAAATAGCAGTAGACCATGTGTACCACATTCCTTAGACATAAAGTTAAGCTACATATAAACCACATTTCCAAAAAGTTGTTAAATTCCTTTTTACTAAATACCTCTTTTCTAACTGGTTCAAATAGGCACAAATATCTTAGAAACTTGTATTTTTCACCACTCAAATTCATTTAGTTCATATCCAAATGCAATGACCTGTCGGGAAGTTGCATCCCACCCATAAACCTAAATTATCATCTCTGAAGGAAATTTAGATATACCGACGAATTGAAAAATCTATGTTCCAGTATGGTCAGTATAATGGTTTTAGGTTGGTCGCATAAACTCCAGAAATGACAGTCATGGATTTCCGTGATGTAAAACTAAGCAACTGCAAGAATTTCTGTTGGACTCAATTATTCAACATTTCTGCCCTAATAGCGAACGACCGAGGCCTTGGCACCTTAGTTTTTATGACCCTTTTATATTCAGCCGTTCAGCTTGGAGGGTGATCGCCTAATACCAAGAGGAAAGGAATATTCATCACTTAAAGGAACACAGTCAGAAGAAATACGGAACATGAGGGTGGAACAGTAACTCTTTTCTCCTTTCAAAATACGGATCGCCTAGCTGTTTCTCACGAACAGCAAACAGTTGCACCTACAGTCCTTATTAACAAATGTGGGAATAAAGTAACGCTAGCATCAGAAGTGTTGGGTGATTTCGTTCGCTTAACGCTCAGGTGAGGTGACAAACAATCCTTTAATTAGGCACGATTCTATAAGCCATGTGAAAGGAGTGAAAAACTACCAACTTGTAGTTTTTGGTGAACAAGGTTTAAAAAAATAACGAGAAGCGCAGGAAATGGTAGCGGACAATAAGACCTTATGCTGTGCGCAAGTTTCTACGAGAAACGGGTTATCAAAACAACCCCTGTTGAAAACCGCATGACCTCTTCAGGTCACTGAATACGTAATCAAAAACACTAAAAAATACTATCATCTTCTCTTGGATTTATTCAAGATGTTATTTTTTTGCAGAGGCGGCAATCACATTTAAAAGGTGGTGACTTTAGCTGGTGCCTTCACAAACGGAACCGTAAAATGTCAATCAACAGACGTATATGCCAATTATCGCTTGACCATGAGAGTCGTTCCACCATCCCGGAGGCTGGGCCTTCTGGCCGCGTTCCTTGTCTTCCAGGCCTTCCTCTACCCCGATGTCAAGCTGTTCTTTTCTATTTAGTGTACTTCTTTATGGCTTCAGGGAGGTCTGGGAGTGCTGTTATGAGCAAGAAGAGATTCAACATTTTGCCTTTCCTTTTCAGTCAATAATGTCACTTTCGTGTGCTCCAACATAGGGTTAAATCTTGGTGCCAGACAAATGGAAGTAAATCAAGCAGTTTTCTCTACTCCTTTGATCCAGCCAAAAACAGGTATACCAACCATCAAATTTTTGCCTCCACCACCTAATGTTGTCGATCTGTGTTCATTAGCATATGCAAATTTGACATCAGAAATATCGAAACGATGGCAATCTTGCACCTGCAAAAGTTCCTTTCCACATTTCCGTAACAAATTTTAGACTGTCAAAGCTCTGGAGTTGAAGCCTTTACAAGAAGAAGCAGGAAAATCAAATGCCTACAAAAATTAATGACTTGGAATCTAATCGCGGTCTCTCCTCCCCGCCCCACTCCTTTCGTAGACTAAAAAAAGCTACCTCTCAAAACCCCACTCACAGGGCTAATTTGCACGTAACATAGATTGAAATTATTGTGACATCAGTGAGGAAAATGAAGCTGGTTACCAAACGCGCATCAGTTGAAATTCAGTAATGTAAATAGGTAAACTAGATGACTAGAGCACGTGTCAGCAAATCCAGTTTGTCAACTATGCTTTCCATTTCCGACTGATGAGCGTACAAGCTAGACGAGAGACATCCCCTTCCATCCCTTCCCAGTAGTGCTATATCTTTAAAACCACACCTTGAAGTAGTTACAAGTCATAGGTGCATGGAAGAAGCTTTATTCTTGGTGCACAAAAGAGCAGGGGACCGGAGACAGGATAGGCAAGTAGCAGAGCCTCATGCAATCCGTGTGTACGACAAAACACAAAAGTAGCAAACGCTTAAATCATTTTGCTATTGGTGCTTAAAGAAATAAACACTTTCAAGTGTAACTGAAGAGCCTCAAGAAGAAAATAGGGCTTTCATAGGTTCAATGCTTCTATTAGCGTGGCTCTTTTGTGCATCTACAGAAAAGGTATTTACGGATCAAGGGAATAATTCGAGCACTGTTAATATAAAAACTGACAAACAGATGGGTTAAATTCAAGAGAGAAGGAAAATAGATGAAGATGTTTGAGTGAACCAACAACTACCCTCGCCAGTAGTACAAAGCCATGAGCGCACGCGCGCACGTATACTGCGTGCATGCATGCATCTGTGAGTAACCCACCTTGCACAACGGGTGAGGGTAGTCAGTAGCCCAGAGCGTTTGTTTGTCGCCTCCGTGTGGCATTGTCCAGCCTCACTCATGATCCGCTCACTCTGCAGTGCACCGCCTTAAATACGCCGCTCCTCGCAGGCCGCGCAAATGCCAGCCAATCGCAGGCGCGTGATTGCGTCATCGGGCGAACCAATTAGAGATGCGTGCTAAACCACTTGAACCAATGAAACGAGGCGGAGTGAAGCGCGGTCAGTAGCATAGGCGAAGGTCCGGGAGATCCGGGGAGCAGTTCGATTACGGGCAATTGAAGACAATTTGAATAATTCTTGGAAGTCAGCTTAAAACCTAGATGTGGGAAGAAGAGCTTCTTTTGCATGCTACTCATTTCGTTAAAATAAGTAGATTGTTCGCAGTGTTTTGCATTTACGTATAATTTTATTTCGAAAAAATTCACAAGCATACATTATGGAAGACCTTCAACTTTATACAGGTATGCCATGTACAATATTAGAACTTTTTTGCTTATTTAAAAATAATTCCAAATAAATATCATCCCCTTGCTGTATAAATACATTGATCATATATGGACATTTTTAGTCAAAGGGGGTGATGTTGAGCCGCTTTTAAAATTACCCAAATACCATGACAGAATAAAGAGAATGTCTTTTTTAAATACATCTCACCTTTGTCATCGCCATTCGGTTTATTAACTTCAGGCCTATTAACAAATGAATGGGCTAATTAATTTACTGCACAATATCTTTAAAAAAGCCATTTGAATTACCGTATAATCTTAGGAGTAATTTAATTTTTGAAATTTGAGGCAATCCACGCTCACATCTAAATTTTATTCAAAATGTTAAATAAAAGAAAGATAAATATCATAAACTCTTTAGTTTAGTAAAAAAACTGGTAAAATAAAATAGTTTCGCCATTGTATGGCCCAGCATTTTTCCTTTATGTAACTTAAGCCAGGTTGATTAATGAGGGCTTTTTAATTCTAAAAATTATAAAAAATTACATTTAAAAAGCGATATATTCAGCAGACACCTACAACTTGTGGATAGTATCTGTCAAAAAATGGATAAAATTTGGTACTTTTAGCCGCTACAAAGTCAACCACTAAGACGTGCGTCCCTAAATTCACATCATGTTTTGTATACTTCATCTAAATACAAAAACCACTTAAGTGACTCTATCATTTTTGTCTCTTCACCACACGGCAGAGTTGTTTTGCGTCCACTGGAAAAAAATGGGCTAAAATAAGGACTAGGGAATGACACAGTAATCAGTAATCTTGTGTGATTTCTTAGAAGATAAATCAAAATGACCCCATGTATACGATAGACAAAAAATTGGGATCGGGTAATAATTAAATATGCAAATTATAGTATTAGGGTATTTGTATAACATCTGCTCTTCACTTTTTCCAAAATTGAGCTAATCATTGAAATATTTTGTCCTGCTGGCAACAAATGGATCTACTTTTGAGTTAAAGAGGCAACTTTATTCCTTCATTAGTCAATGGTGGCCAGAATTTTAGGTTTTTAACAAAGGTATCCTAAACTGCCAACTTTTGAAAAATCAAAGTATAAATTAATAAAAATATTGTTTATGAAAAAGCCAGTTGGCAAGATTATAGCAACAAGACAATGGGTTACAAAATCATAACACAAAGACCAGCCGCGAACAACTTTGAACCGAGGTTAATGTGATTGCTTTGGCAGTAAGCCCTTTTTATTGATATTGAATCGGATTGGTATGTGTAAAGAAAGTCAAACCAGTGATAGAATGTAATCTTATAATGGGGCACTTGGTGTTGCAACCAATTAAATTCATTTCGAAGAAAGAAATTGGAGTGGCCAGTTTAAATCAAAAGCCATATCGTGTGGATCCACTACGTGCATAAAAATATCCTGCAATCTACTTCGTCCTTAGCAAACGTCACCTAAGTAAAACATTTTACTACAAATTAAAAATAATGAGATCACCAGGAGCAAAAAAATCTATTTCAGCGTTTCAGTATCGTTTAATTCATAAACTGCCTTAATAACAACCAATGAAACCCATTTTGTTGACCACAATTTGTTCGCTTTTTTAAATAAGGTAACTCAGACGAATTCACATACCACTAACAAAGTCCCAACTCCCCGTATGCATCACATTTGAAATAAAATTGATGAGAATGAAAAACACAAATGGCGAAATACGAGTCAATTTCACAAAGTTAACATAGATTCTTAACCTGTTAGACGCTAACCTACTTTACAAAATGGCTTGAATACTAATCCTGGCAACTCATCTGTCAAATTTACGTCCTTCAGGTACTAAATTTAGCAGGTTACGCGGTGACTACACAGCCCCTGGAATACTGTAACTGCCTCAGCCAATAAGAATAGAATGCGTAAGGCTGGCTGCTACGATTGGTTTAGCTAACTTAGGGTAGCCAATTAGGAGTCGAGTGATATATTCTGCCGCGCCTACCCCTGTTATCGATTAAATATGCCAACTCGAGTATTGACAGGTGTCTAATCTCCCTTGAAGCTGATTGCATTAATGACTTGTCAGTGACATAATCAACTTTTTCGTCTAAAACGGATATTAAATGACACAAAAATAATTAACAAGCGCGATGAAATGCAGTATCTAAAAGAGTTCTGGAAGGTATAAAAATATTTTTATAACTTCCCTGCAAGAGCAAAATAAGAAAATAAATTTGTGCATTCCAGCTCATATCTAGCCACAGTTAACTGACGAAAATAAATTTATACTCAATAATCTTTGCATATTTCAGGAGATTGGCAATTGGATAAAGGCAAACCCTTTATTAACATGCATGATTGGGTTTTTAACTGAGAATCCGTTGTTACGTTCCACCCATAATTAATGAGTGTCATTAGACTTCAAAAAACATACACCTACTATAATTAGTAGGTGCAGGTAGACAACCTCTCGGTGCCTATGGGGGACATTTTATTAGTTGACCAATTATGCCATCATTTGCTGACTTATTTCATAAACAAAAACGCGGGGAGAGGAAATGATTTAGAAAAAAAGGATATACACGACGAAGTTAATGCGTCACGCAGCCAGCGTAACTGACAAAAAACCTTGATTTTTAAAAAGAAAAAAGAGAGATTACAACAGTAAAATTATTTTTATTCCACACCAAATTAAGAGATAATTTCTTTTGTAAAACGTCTTTAAAAGTTTTTCGCAAGTTTTTTTGCACAGAACAACCCGCCACTGTTCCACGAGTTTAAATGAGGCATCAATCACCTGCTTATTGATTAAAAAACCAATAATATATTTCCCTCACTGAAGATCGATAATGGCTGGTGTATTATTTCCATGCCGACGCATCTTTGCCAATTATTCAAAAGTAGCACTTTCCCGGAGGCAGAGTCAATTACTCAGACCGTCAGATAGGAGGTGCTCAAATTGGGGTGTTTTTTGCTTAGCCCATAACCTTGAAGCAATTTGATTACTTTGCTTAATTTGCAATCAAATTGCCCGCCACCCAAAATTTAGGGAGAGCTAAATCCTCTCTCCAGTACTCTTCCTTATTGACACGCAACACTATGAAGCAAGTGGTGATAAATGGCAAAAGTACTAATATTTAACGAGCCAGAGTAACTTCTTTTATGTTACTACTAAAGTTAGTAACTACTGCTCACAGAGGTGACGCATTCCTGGCGTCTTGCCTTCTGATTGGTCGTCCGGTGGAGCTGTTTCTCTCTTATTGGTTCTTACAGAGGTCTTCATCTCCTGCTTAAATTTTGAGAGTAGTAATGCAGAGTAAAGCAGTTTTGGGATAGAATTGGAAGAGGAGCTTTGAATAGCAAATCATATATGGTAATCGTGAAGAAAAGTTAGATGTCGAGGTCCTTTTTCAGGTAGTTGCTTGACAATGAAAAGTTTCCTGAGTTTAAGATGATTGACATGCCATGTCGATCAACTAAATTTCTTGGAACATGTAAGGGTAATCAATACCGAAATGTCGATTATCTTCCAGGTCAATGAATGATAATGTAGTGCTACTTGTGGTGCGCTTTTGATGCAACAACTCCCAGACTCGTGCAACTCACGCCTTCTCCAGAGGCAATGTGAGTGATATACCTGCGCAGCTGCATAGATGCACTAATTTTAAAAGAATTTTTATCCAACACCAAAGTTCTAGAGGGGAAAGGGACTTGGACGGTGTTGTAAGGACGTACTAATCCTGCGCTGGTTTTAAAGAGAAATTTTGCAAGAATGATGATTGATACATAGGATTTGCGTGTTGTGGAACATTTTCTAGACTTTCACAATATCTTCCACATTGACTCCTTCTTTCTGATGGTGCAGGAAGTAATGCCACGGCCGAAGAGAAAAAAACTAACCACGTTAGATCCTGGGAGGGAACAAGGTCCAAAACGGGTAGGGAACTATGCAGTAGGACATCATCCGCTTCAGTTGTTTATTTTACCACTGTGGAACTTTTTTTACAGGCTCTTGAAATACTACCTCTATGATGGTGGTAGGCACCAGATTTGTGGGACTCTCATGCTACTTAAGTCCTATTCAGTAAGTTGCTACGCAAGTTATTTTAACCAGAGAATATTCCTTCCTTATTGCTACTTTGGCATCCCTTTTTTTCCCATTGAGAAAGGAAATCTGAAAGGGATGTAATGGACCCACCGCAAAGTGGACGTAGGAAGCTTTACCAGTATTTTTAGTCTATCACGTCACGGCCCATGGTCTAGCCTAACCTAGTCTAGTCTAGTTTGGTCGTCCGATCCATTTGTACTTAAATAAAATAACTTATATATTCGTTATTCTAATGAAAACCTCGCAGATACCTAAACTTAACAGTAATTTTCCAAAAAATCTTTCTTTTTAATTATTTTTTTTCTTGAAACTAAGGTTGAATGCCCATTAACTCGGTAATGTGGACACAAATCGTTGGACTAGTCAAAAATCGCTGCCAAAAGAGGCAGAAAGAGGCTTTTTGTTCTACATTTTCAATGAGTCAAAAAAATTCGTTCAGGAGATGACAGAAATTGTTCAAAGCCTAGTCCTCTACGATTGTCGTGGATAAATTTGCTAAATATATACTACCTCCTTAATCATGCTTTCAGCAATTTCGAGCATCTAGTACATTTAAATATGAGGACTTTTTCAACTCCTCTACGACGGTGAAATGAAACTCTGCTCATGCTACCACACATACGACTGGTCGCCCAGTCCTCCTGTATGCCCATTGCTCAGCTACTTGTAGAACTGGGTAGCTTAGGGGCGCTAAGCTAGGGCTGCAGTGGTTATAGCGGTGGTCAGAGGGTGAGACACCCTCCAAATCACTTGTTTATTGTTTTGAAAGTCTGTGTCGATATCGCAAATAGCTCCTGCTCTTCTTTAAAACAGTGTACAATTCGCCCGGAACCACCGAGATCATCTACATATTTTGCGAATATGCAGTCCCAATATCGACTATATCGATTTTCTGTCAAAAATGGCTAGCAAATGAGAAGCAAACACTAATTAGAGGGATCTCTCTGCCAAACTAAGGAATTTTCCCCTTCGAATTTACGTTAATTTGTACCCAATCATATTCTTAGCTCTTTAACAACAACCATTGGTCAGTTGATTTTCGAACTCAAAAGTTAATTTAAGCTTTGGTTCTTATAGTTAATTTTCACCCGAAGGCATTTTAAAAATCCCATGACAACTTTGGTAAAAGATGGACCTCAGAATCACTTAAAAGTCTACTAAAATCAAGAAAATGGCGTAAATCTTCTCAGTACTTCTTGGTCACTTTAGCAAGCAATTGAAATGAGTGATGGTTTCGTTCAGAAGGGTTGATGCTTTCACAATTGTCAGATCAGAATGTGGAAAACGACCCGTATGGGGAAAAACTACGGGTTTACGTGTTTCAAACTCGATAAATATGCATCGACCAGACTTTAATGGGGTAATGGTAGGAAAACGAAAAAGCGTTATTTTTTACAACCTCTACCCTATGAAAGAAACAAAGTGCCTTTGTCTTTTTCTAAACCTTCCTATTTTTGCTACCTCCAAAAAAAGCCATTGCTGCAGCAACAGAAAAAATAAACATACCCCTCCAGACGCAATCATATCGACTGTCTAAATGAGAAAACGCCCACTGAGGAAGCGAAACCAGATAACAAAATCTATTAACCCCAAACTCAAACACTGAATCACATCCTTCGCCCGGCTCCGCGTTGTCGGCTGACTTCAAGGCCACGCGTCCACCAATGGCAGCAAACACAGCTGACCAATAGGAAATGAGACCCAGCTATTTTTTTCGGGATCAATGAACTATTTTAGGTGAAAAAGTGGTTAACTCCACCTCAGCAATTGCTAAGGCTAGAAGTCTCACAAACTGATTAGATAAATTCATATTCTAACAAAATTCTCCATCCAAAAATCCTATGATTCAGTCGAGTTTCCATTGGCTATTTCAAGGTCACCCATGCCTTCTAATGGAAGCAGCAACAAAAAATTTGATTTTCAGCTATGCAACCACGGGGTAATTTAAATTGAGAGATTGTCTTGCAGCCGTGTACTATTTACTTACGTCAGACAGGTAAAGCCATAAAACGTGTTCTCTCGGACGAGGCAATCGCGTCAAGGTTATAGTGCTTACAAAAGCCTCTTTTTTTGTTTGTGTGGCCAGATTATCTTTCATGTGCCCTTTGAAATGCGCACAAAGCTCGTGGGGAACGAATGAGGCTAATTAGCACTGTAGAGTGGAGATGCTGCGGTGCTTTGTGAGGTTTCGTGTATGTGTACTACCACCCCTCTCCCTCGTGTCCCCTTCTGAGGTCAGGTTGATTTGTGATTCAGGCAATTGTGTGAATGCCATAGTGGGCAAAAAAACTCGGTGGAGTAAAGGTTACACAGGCTGTAGCTTTGACAACATTCCGTGTCGATTGATCGACTCGTGAGGGGTGATGTCAGTGTAGCCCTGTGCCCCTGACAGCTAAGATCAATAGTAAAGGGACTTTGGAGTTAAAAATTGACTTAATGGCTGCTATTTACAATGTCAACTAAAGTATGGTGCCATAGAAGAGTGGTTTTTGCAATATTTGTCCAAAATATCACTTCTCTATTTATTTAAGGGACTACTGCTTACTATGGCAACCGAAGTCCCCTTCGCATCGTTTGACCTTGAACAGCGTTGCATCAACTTTGATAGAGTGATCAAGAAAAGTTTATCCACTTTAACATTTGCTAGACAGATGGGGCAGGTGTTGCAATCCTCAAAACCAAACAGCCATTTTAACCGCTCAATCAGACTCCCTCCCTACTGTTCAAGGTCGTCGGCATGGGGCCAAATACAGTAGTAGCAGCGAAGCAGTGAGAAATGTTGTTACGCAAGGTGCTTTTAAAGCACTAGTCCAACCTCTCTCCCCCTCTCTCGTCCTCCTCTGTTCCACTTTATTACCCACATCTGGGACAAAATTTATGACTGTCTGGGGAGGCGACTCTGAAGCCGCTTTCGGCTGTGCTATACGGCAAAGTGCTTTGATCCCGGCTGTTTGGCGTGGTAACCAGACCTACGAGGTGGTGCGAAAGGAAAAGCAGAGCCACACTCCATTTGCATCTCCTTTGCCCAGCCTTCCGCCCCCCCCCCCCCGGCCAAAGTTGATTAGTTAAATAACCTGCATTTTGTACTGTGAATCGGAAGGGCAGGCTGGCTCATCCTGGATAGCGCTGAATGAGTCATTCTGATCGGTGCGTGGTTAGCGGTGGAAAGACTTGTTCCGCCGACAAATCTACATGAAACACCCTTCCCCCCTCCCCCACCGTTGAATGTGTGAATCCATGATTTAGTAAAAGTGATACATCAAAACAAAGCGGAACGCGTAGTTGCTTATGTGATTTGTATTTTAAAGGGTAACTTCCGATAACCCAAAAGGTAAATAAACACTACTCCTTGTTACCTTAGACTACCTAAAAATGTGAAGTGGGGAAAAGTGGTGTTATAGCTTCCTATCTGGCAACCACAAAAAGTTTAGAAGTCGTTCCACACCTAAAAGCTGCTTTAAAATTTGTTTCATTAGGATTGCAAAACAACTGTAATCATTAAAACCTTTTCTGGCGCCTTTTTGCACCACTGATCCACTTCCTTCCTCTTTCAGCACCGGAAGAAATCCCAGTATTGACGTTTTATTTAGGCCTCTACCCACTTGTCTGTAGGGAGCCATTAGCAACTTCCAGACGCCTTCTTTATTTAGATCCTAGCCGACATAATGATCGTCCCACATTCCGGTTGTTTCCACTTAAATCAGAGAGTCAAAGGGTGTATTGGCGACTGGTATGGCTATTTCGGGTATAGTCTTGTCATACCACCCATAATTTATGATCCTCTGTTTTGTTTTGGGATAACCTATAATTGACTTAGCAATACCGCAACTGCAGCGCCCCGATCCCTCCCTGAAGGTCTTTTATCAACCGACAGAAGGGCTGGGAGCCTGGAAAATTAGATCCCTATGTTACCAAGCGGGAGTACAGCCCACGAAGACCAAAAGGACTGAGGAATAAAAACATACGCTGGAGCAAGCATTACCTTCCTACATTTCATCAGACCTGCAATCAAGGATGCGAGAAATAGGGGGGGGGGGGGGGATGTAATTTAGTAAGTTCTGGCAAAAACAAATTAAAGATCTTTTTTCTTCCTCCACAAAATTGTGCATACAAATACTGAGGATAGGCAAGCCAATGGGCCCCTTTCCAGGAGGAATGTTCAAGCCTCTGGGTGATAGTGGTACCTCCCAGAAAAACCAATTTTCCAGCTAATTAGCAATCCTGATCTCTGATTGGCTCGCCGCTGTCCCGCATGTCTCCAGCAGAATCGGGAAGGTGCTCTCCAAGTTTTCGGCAAAGCACTTTAAAAACAGTACCTTATCACTTTAATTATTCTCCTAAAGACTTTTAAAGGCGTGGGGGTATCCAAAAGAAGCCTGTTATTAAAGTTCAGAAGAGGCAGAACGCCAACGACAAAAAAACCACTCATAAAAGTTGTAGAAGTCATTACAAGGTAGCCTGAAATCATAAACACTATCTCAGGGTTGGACTGCTAAGTGTCATCAACTTTCCTGGCATGGAAAGGAATTTTAAACTCGAAGTAAAATAAGAAGACAATAGAAGTGGACAGTAGCAACTCATAATTGTGTTTGTAAAGAACTGTGGCTTAAGACATTATGCCAATCGCTGGAAGCCTAAACGCTTTTCTGCAATCTTTAAACTAAAGTAAAATAATCTAGGCACGCTAATGTACTGCTGGAAAGTTAATAATTGTAGGAAAAATCAAAGCCCATGGTAATTACAAATTTGCCTTACCATTTTGTCCCCTTCAAAAGCAGAAAAAGGATGACCTACTGCCAGTCCACAACATTAGAGCGCTTCTTCAAAGAGTGAAATTGTTTTTTTCCGAAGGACTATTGTGTTTGCCAAAAAAGTGAGACACCACACTAGATGGCATGCGGTCCACAAAGGCCACACACACGCTAGCACGCAACTGTCCTTTCAAGGTCGCGTAAATGACATTCAAAGTAACGATTCCTAGCTAGCGGAACTTTTAAATTACCCATCAATGCAATTAAATAATGTTTTTTCTAGTTATTTTTGACAACAGATTCCAAACTCACTAAATTGTACAATCGGAAAAGATACTGGGGACTAGTCTGTGGCGTATTGGATCGCAAAGATATGTATTTTTTTCCTCACTGAATATTGTTTAGTAAAATTAATGTGACCCCTGTCAGATCAAACAAATTAGCTTCTATGATGTGAGTTTCGAAATCCACCTGCTAATATGCCAACCGATTATGACGCAATCAATTTTAGGTTACTCTAGTAAGCGTCTGGGTAAATCTTACTACTTATACCAAGGCAGTAGTTTACTCCACAAAGCGCACTACAATTTGGTAACTGCGCTACAAAGCCCATTCATAAGTCAAAAACGAATTCGGAGCAATATTTATAGCATCACTAAATCGCCCAATAACTTTTGAAAGCATATTCACACCGAATGTCAGTTATACTAGGATTGGCAGGGTTAACTGGATTGATTAAAACGTACTCCTTTGAAATTGAGGGATAGTTAAGCCTCCTGCAGCCCAGAGTGAGTTACTTACAAGACTTTAGGCGGTTCTTGACGGTTTCATTCTACTTTAGGCCTTAGCCAATCACATCGCGGCCCGGGGTTACTACCACGAGAAGGCATCGAATGCTGCACAGCGTTCGTAGGTAGCACTTGATTCCGGACAGAGTGCAGGTCTGAAGTCAACGTCACCATCGAAATTAGCTTTGTGCATAAATTTAACCCAACTAATCACCCATTTTATGTTGGTAGGTGCGAAAAACTACCTCAAATGGATGCTTTTATAACTGGCTTACCAAAAATTACCCACTTTTTTCCACTCCCAAGCGATGGAGGTAGCAGCAACTGAAGCAGAACTAAAGTTCGCTTCCTCTCGCTTCCTCTTTTTCATCGCATTCCGCATGAGGAAGGTCCCACGGTTCTTGAAACTGCAGACTGAAAAAAAGGGGTAGTACGACTCCAAATGCGTAAATAATTAAGACATTGCGAAAATACCTCTACATAAAAATACTGCGCTTCTCACAAAAATGCATTTGTTAATAGGGGATGAAAAATTAGCGCAGACTTGGAAGTTTTTAACGCGCGGGGGCTAAAATTGATTTCAATTGTCCATCCGCAATTCCATTTCAACCAAGGTAAGCTAAACTCCCCTCCATTTCCTCTTCAATTTAAATTTTACATTATCTGTTGTGTCTTGGGCTTGTTTTTTCTTGTTGTAAGCAAAAACATTAAAAAATGTTCAATCGAAAATACCGCAATCTCAGTAAAAAAAGGAGGTGGTCTCGCAACACCTAGAAAAATGTTGCTTGGGGGAAGGCCGGTCGAATTTAGGGGATTTTCTCCAGTTTTGTACTCTAAGGGTTTTAAAAAGGTGTGTGGTGAACCTAGCAACATTTAAAGGAGGAATGGCAATTTCTAGACTGCAATTTTATAGCTAAATGTCAGTGTTTAGAATGCAGACAATAATAACCTAGTTAAAGCTGTGAAAAGCAACTACATGAAGGGTCAAACCTTCAGCTGGCGACATGTTCATTTATCATCCTTTTGGTCTGCTGTCAGTGTTTTTTACGATAGCAAAAACTAGTTTAAAAGATAATAGAGGTGAAGTATCTTGCCTGTCTTTTACCACAAAATGCTGCGTGGACTTCGTGCCTTGTGCGACGAGAGGATGAAAATTGGAGAAAGTATCCTCCCACCCGCCACAACCACGGTGATGCTAAGTGCTCTTGTAGTTGGTTCATTCCATCGTTGAGCAACGCTGTCATGGCAACGATTTTTAGCGATTTGCAGCCCCCTACTTTCTACCCTCTAGGGATTGAGTACATTTCATCGATTTTTTGCAGCTTTGTTTGGGTGTTGGGTGACTCTCACGAGTGCGCGTGTGCGCATCGATTTCACTTCCATTGCCTTCCGCCTCCACCCGCCCACGCTGTGTCCGTGTACTTTTCAGAGTAGACGACTGCTCCCACCAAGGCTGTCTGGTAGACAAGTCCTCACTGGCCAACTCTCTTCCGCCCTCCCACTAGTCTGGCCAGATGATTAAAACGGATCAGCAATTATTTACTCCGACTGCTGTATCCAAAACCAAACCCCATTTTCAGGGTAGCAGCATGAGGGGATGCATTTTAGGGGCGAAAAATGATGCGGAACATATGGCAGACCGTTCCTGTGATTGCGCATCAACGGCGATCGGTGGTAGTAACAAGGAGGAAAGAAAAGCGGAACAAAAAGCGCTGCTTCCCAGTGCGATAACTGCAGAGGATAATAAAGGAGGACCCCTTGATTTATCCTGAATTTCTGCTGACCTAAACAACAAGGTGGGGGTGTTGTGGAGCCATCAGTCACACCTCAAGTGTTGTTGTTATCACACAGAGGATCCCCACTTCAGTCATATCGGTTAGTTTACGTCAACAACCGGCACCAAGGAAGGCTAGAAGAGGGACCCGAGGACCGTAATTAAACCACAACAGAAATCCCCTTGCGTCTTGAAAGAGGATCCAGTAGTGCTGGATTGATGCTAAAGAATTTTATGATGCGATGCGGTAAAGGAGCCTCGAGGCCCGCATTTGTGCGTCCTAAAACATTGACAAGTGAATAAACTTTTGCCTAGCTCACATGCATTGAATAATCGTTGCTATTGCCCCACAATTTCCATCGTTCCTTGCTTCCATGCGCTAAATTCGACTGACAAAGGAATCTAGGAAAGTGTGGGTTTTCGCTTAATTCATCCAAATTCCTTGGCCTTTTAAGCTGCTTCAAGCGGTCCAGTGCTGCCACATTTTGGATAAACGTCGAACTCTTTTCTTGGATGGAGAAAAAATAAATGGATGGATGCGGGGTGGATAAAGACAGAATGAATTGATGGATAGATACGGAATTATTGGATGATGCGGGATGGATGGAAACGGAACGGTTGAGTGAATTGATGGATACGGGGTGGGTGAGGGAGGTTTGGTGGCGGGATGAATGGATGGATAGATGATGAATGGATGATTATGGATGGATGGGGGATGGAGATGGGATATACGGATAGACACACAATAGATGAACGGACGGATGAATGGATATGCGATGGGTACAGAATGGGAGGACGGCTGGATGGATAAAAGATAAATGCAGGATGGATGACTGGATAACTGTATCCACCTCCTTTCACCACATCTAGCTCTTACCATAACTACAACATCCACCGCCTTGGTTTTACCTCTGACCCGCCTCTTAGCACCTGGCTCGCCTCAAGTCTGAGACCGCCTACAAGAGTGGAACTTCTAGCTTGAATCAGCAAAATTGAGTAAATTAGTGAGCCACACCCTCCTTTCATCCAACGGTCCTTTTTAATTTCTGAAGGTGGTGTCTTCGCAGCAGTATCGATCCGTTCCGCGAACACACCATATCAAAGCATCATCCGCAAGTTGGAAGATAATCACCACTGATACAGTGACTACCGTTCCGAGTCAACCATCTCCAGAGCATTCAAGAGAATAGAACGGAGCCCATGAAGTGATTTTTTAGCAAGAAAAAACTTCAGGGCCTAGAAGCATTTGTGAACTTTGCAGATTTCGGTGAACCACCTGTTGCACATCATTACTGAGCTTGAGCATAGCAGCCTGTCATGATTCGATCTCCGTCCACCTTATCTATGCCACTGACCTTCCAGTCCGACTCGTCTGCCTAGCAGTGCCTTCGGGAGTAGCAACCACTACGGGGTATGCCTAGAACCTGTTTGCCTCCAGCAAAGACCATGCCAGCGTTCACTACTTCGCCAAGAGAGGTTCCCGTCCACGAAAAGCGTCATAGAAGAAAGAAATCCGGTCTTCGGAGATCCACCAACAGAAGAACTGGGATTGCTTCCAAGAATGGGAACTGAGCCACGCCACAAAGTCCTTGCAACCCCGTCCAGACTGTAACAGAGCGACCCCGATAAAAATCAATTCCAACTTTTAGTCGATCAAATGTCATGAGAGCTGTTTGGAGTTGGTGGAAGTAGTGATGGTGGTAGGATTAAATACAAGAGAACACACGCGAGAGTGATGGAGAATACACACAAACAGAAAAATAATGGCACATGGAAAATAGTCGTTCCACTTCACTTTCCTCTTTTTTTTACATCCCTCCTTAGAGGGCTTGCTCACACCACAGCCATTGGAGTCGGGGCATCGTTGTGCGAGGGACGGTGAGTGTGGCTGTGATGGTTCCGTTGATGGTGGTGATGATGGAATTCCGTCCCAGTTCTTGCCAAATTTATGATCTCTGCATCCAGATCTTCCTCCTCTTCCTCCTTTCCACCTCCCGCCACTGTATCGGCGTCTATATCTTCCACCCCATCCAATTTTTCGACAGCCTCTACAACTCCCTCGTCCAGATGTCGTGGACGCAAGAGACCTCCTGGAGAGGGTTCGTTAGTGATGGTGGCATTGCGATGGTCTCGCTGATGATAGCCGGTGGGTTCGGAGGCAACGAAGTACTCCTCGAAGTAGGCGCACAGGTACTCGAAGGTCGGTCGACGCTCCGGCGTGGCATCCCACGTCTGAAGCATCACCTCGTAGACACCCTCGGGACAAGCAGATGGACGAGGCATACGATACCCGGAGCTCACTTGGTTTAGAGTCTCGGTGTTGTTCATAGAGGGATAGGGCACCTGAACATTGGGTAGAAGGAGGAAATTAGGAGAGCATGATGGGATTCTGAATTCATCAATCAAACTGTTCATCCACTCACAGGAACAGACATTCATCCGTCTATCCAACCATCCATCCATCCACCCATTTATTCAACCATTCATCCAACCATCCCTCCGTCAACACTTTAAAATTCACTCATACATCCACCCAGTTATCTATTCAGCAATTTATCCACTAATCATCCACCCATCCAACCACTCACCCGTCCATCCATCTAAAAGTCTATGCGTAGAACCTCCAATCTGTCCGCCCGAACTTTCATTCATTTACCCACGCATTCATCCTTTCAACGATACACCCATCCAACCATCGATCTCCAACTGGTTAGTCAGACAGGTTCCTCTACTTCACTACCGAGGGCTCAGTTGGTTGCTGAAAAATCACCGATACCTGGCCGTGGGTGATAATCTCGTAGAGGACAATGCCGAAAGACCAGACATCCGACTTCACCGTGAAGCGTCCTGAGAGTGCAGCCTCCGGGGCCGTCCATTTGATGGGCAGCTTGGTACCATTTTGTGCCACATACGTCTCATAGCGCTCCTCCACGACCATCCGCGCCAGTCCAAAGTCCGCAATCTTCACGGCGTTGTTCTCGCCCACTAGGATATTCCGTGCCGCCAAGTCACGATGGATGTAGCGCTCGCGTTCTAGGTAGGCCATTCCGCTAGCGATCTGTTCAACGGAATGAGAAGTAAAAGAGGACGATTGACTAGGTGAACGAGTGTGAAAGAAAGACAGAGTAGAGTGGACGTAAAAGGCGATGAACTCCGTCCTGAAACAGTGGAAAGAGACGGCACATAATCGATGTGGATGAATGTAAAGTTCGGTAAATCGAAACGAAGGGGGACCGTATTGAGGTAGATTGGTTTCGCTGGAGGGGAGCATTCCCAACCCATCAATTACCTGCGTGGCGGAGAATTTTCCGTTTAACTTGCACTTTTAGCTACAGAAGCTTTCCTATCGTTGCTGACTTTGGTTACTATCTCGGTAGCATGGAGTTCCATCCATCCCGTCCAGTACGCATTTATAATGAACTCTTGTCTCGACTCCTCCATTTTCTGACGTCTGCAAGGGAGATGAGGGGAGGGACAAGGGGCGGCTAAAACCGAATAGACTTCTATGATCGTAGCTATCAGCCCCCCCACCCCCCTACCACCACGACCACTCCCATCAGCCCTAGGTGTCGGTCGGATGATGACAGTGAATGGACACTGTACCATGTCCAGACACTGTACCGTAGCGAACCGAACCGCACATTAACGGCGTGTCTGGGTGCGCAAAACAACTGTTCCGACCCGTTGCTAGGTCCACCTTTACCAGGCTTGGAGACATCAATTGAGGGTAAGGGGAAGACGAGGTGGCCATAATTGTGACGTTGGTTAAAGAATGTGCGTTTGGCATTTCAACACACAAAACCGTCCTGATGATAGAGGGATGTTGATACCTTAACAGCTGAACTGAAGCTTAGGCGCGTAATCCCTGGCGGAGGCGATACAGCGATGGTGAAAACAAAAAATGGTCTCATGAAACAAGAGGCGGTTGAGGAAATGAAAAGTCCGCCAAAAGAAATGTTGGAAACGGTGATAAACTTGGAAAATCCAACCCTGACTCACCTGCGCCATCATGTCGATTAGCGGTCGGAGGGTGAGATGGCGTCCAGGACCATCACGGAGGAAGTAGAGGAGACTACCATGGGGCATCAGCTCGGTGACGATGTAGATGGGATCCTCCACGCACACTGCGTAGAGACGCACCAACCGTGGGTGCCGCGCTGCCTTCATGATGCGCGCCTCCTTGAGAAACTCCTCCGTCGACATAGCGCCCGGCTTCAGCATTTTCACTGCCACCTCTGTTGTTCCGTTCCACGTGGCTGCAAGGAGTGGAAGAACACATACGGATTTTTTCTTGCGGCGACATCAAGCCCTGCTCACCCCACAACTTAGGCTGCTAGACTAATGATGCTTCAAACAATCCAACAAGGAAGAAAGTCATCTGTTCGGTGGGTTACAACATCTGCGGGAAGTAAAAAGAAGGATCAGGCAGCCTACATCGAGCGGCCAGAGATAAATGAAAAGGTATCAAGTGATGAGTCGCATTTGGATGAATGGACAAGTGAATTCGGCGGGAATAAGTAAATTAAGCCGAATGAGTGGACGATGACCTTCACCGGTCGTGCATGCCCCCAATTATTTCATCCCAAAGCCTCGGTAAATCCAGCTGAACCTTCAAAGTCTTCAACTGTTCCAACAGTTAAAGAAGTGAAAATAAATCATCATTGTCTTTGATGGTATAAATGTCTTATTTCATGACATCTGGATTATTCAAGTTCACTTGAGACTAGAACAGACGCTCCAGCGGCACGACACCGCAACGACAAAAAAAATCGACTAGTCAGCCAGTCAACCAAACGAAGAGCAACCAGCCACCCGTCAGCCAGTACTGATGGAGTGTCGAGGATTCAGCATCCGCCTATCTAAACGCCGAAAGTGAAATAAAGGCGACGGTAAACTCAAGCCGAGTTGTCAAAATGGGGAAAAAATGGAGTAATAAGTATCTGTAAACAGACGGAAAAAAGATGCTTCATTGTTTACCTTTACCTCTGTACTGCATAACCAGCCAAGGCCAACAGAAAAACATATTTAAACAACGACACGAAAATTCAGATTGCAAAACCGATTTTTGAAATGTTGACCTCAACTTTCTAAACTTATTCTGGCGTCACAAATACGTGACACGCGTGTCCACTCGATTCATGGTAACTGATTGCACTAATTCATATTGCGAACAGGCTGGTTGAAGACTTCTTGACCTGGAAATAATTCCATCGGATTTTAGCTAAGGAAGACAATCGGCGAGACATCAGAACAATAGAACCTCCTGAAAGCGGTAACCGTCGTTTATTCAGGCAGAGACGAAGAAGCTCAACACTATAGCAATCTCGTGACATACCAAGTGACAACGCTACAAACATCTGGCGAAAAGTGTCAACTGTTCAAGACTCGCAGAGGTTTGTTTACCACTCCACCTTCAGGCAGGAGTAGTAGAGATCCATTCCACTAGGATTTAGAAGAATAGCTGGCGCATCATCACGAAAAAAGATCGGAAAATCGGCATCAAACAGCCAACTGGTTGCCATTGTGCATCTAGACGGGGCTGGTGGTGTTGCATCCCGGTCAAATCTGGTAGAGTCACTAGACGGGCGACCACAAAATAACGTCATGAGGATTAGTATCAGCAGTGGTGGTTAACCCGGTCTTAGCGGAACGGACAGACAAGCGAGAGGGAAGGTGGCTGTAAAACGTTTCCCTTCCTCCCCTCGGAAAAAAGGATCGATTGTGCGTGCGCCCCCTCTTCAGTGGGGCGTCAGCTGTTGGTGTTACATGATCGAGAGGATTGGAAATGCACGCCGTTTGGCCTCCTCCCACCCGCCTACTGACCACCGTGGAGGCATACCAGAGGTTACAGCCGGTAGATGAGAACACAGTGCGTCGGCGATAGTGGTGTTGTGATGACAGAGATTCCAGGGCTTTGTGATAAACATTCTAACGCTATTTGAAGCAATGAAGCAAGCTATTCCGACTGTAGATATTTAGCACAGTATTTTTCATGAAATGGACATTCAGCAAGGAATTTCATGTGCCTCTGGAGATGCTTAAACTGAAAATATCACATTAAAGTAAAGGTCGGAGAATATACTGAGGATTTAAAAACCCCGGATAAGTCGACAAAAAAAATAAAACACCTGTAGCATTTAATTCTATCCATTCGACATAACCTCCTCTCCTTCCTATCCAACTCCTCTACGAATGAACCGCGGAAATCACTTCATTGGTAGCGAAGGCGGGAGGTTCCATGGGGCTTCGGGAGAAGCCTCTGGGAGGCTTTCGGATTCAATTCCGTCAATCTTGTGTCGTCAAGTGACGTCTTTTCCACAGACGCTCAGCAAACGATTTTATGTGTACCATTGGATGGTTTTACCGAGCATTTCAATCCCAGATCAAGAGTGGTAGATAAGCGCCGAGGCCTACATATCTCCAGGCTGATTGTATCCTCTCCGCCTCTTTCGAAAGCATCAGTTTTGTAGCAGAAAGACTTCCGAGAAGCAACTGAAAGATTTATCAAGGGACGCGCGGACCAACAGTATCGAGGATCCGTCGCATTGAAGTATGCGTTGAGACCTATACATCATTTCTCTCTGTCACCTCCTGTGATCCGTGTCCCGTGTGGGAGTATGTCGAAATTACCGCACCCCAGTTTTACTTCAGGAGACTCTTCGAGGTGATGGAAAAGTATGGAATGAAAACGAACGTCCCCTTCCTCTAGCTGAAATGGGAGACAGTAAAAGCTTCCAGGGACGGAAAAACAATCAATTTCTCCTAGGAAAGACTTCAACGAAGCAGTTGAAGATGACCTTGAAGGACTAATGACGAAGGAGTCAAGTCATCAGCATTGCCTTTTGTAAAGTGAAGATGGTGAAACACTTAGACACTATCAAGAAAACACCTTTCGTCTTCTACTCCAGCGATTGGGAACCGAGGGGGACGGGGACTGGGCTGGGTTGAAGAAATTGACCGAAATTATTACCCACACCACAGCATCGTGTCATCCACCCTGCACCTGTGCTGACTCACACCTCATTTGACGAAGACGGCGACACACACGCACGCACACACACATACCGGGTGAAATGAGAAGGCGGATGGGTGTTTGTGGGTGTGTGGGTGAGAGGGCGAGATGTTGCACGCGCTTCGCATGTTCGTTGCATGCGCACTGCATGCACACACACACAAAGAGTCGTAAAGGCACGAGCGGTGTACGATGCTATCGCCTCCTCGCTTTCCTCCCAACATAATGCAGGAAACAAACAACGCACTCATTAAAATGCCTAAAATCACGCGCTTCTTTTTGTTCTGCCACGCGCTTCAGATGGGGGTTGAGGCTCACCTTACCGACATCTCTCCGTCACACCTCCAATGACAAAAAAGGGTCCCAACGGTATTCCACACTTTCGCCTTTCATTTGCACGAAGGCATTCCATTTTTTTTGGACACACTTAAGCAATCGGAATGTGATCGTTTAAAAGTACTGAGGCACCTTTAAATAGCAGGAAGAATGCTGGAGTTGGCATAGGTTACAAGAATCGAAGACGTTGCGCGTAGAAAACGTGACAAAAGCAAGCCTTAGGCACCTCCTACTTTCATCTCTCTCTTACGAACCATCCATCTCACATGTGATTGTTCAGTTAATCAAGTTTTAACTCTTGAATGCCTAAAATGACATCGACTACCACCTGTAGGGTATCAATATCCAGTTGGAGAACCGTCTACAAGACGTTGCGTGGTTGGCGTGTTTGGAGTGGTTAGAATCACCCCAACCACGTGGTCACACTGCGTGATAAACGGGTTGCAGTCGTAGTGGTGGCACATCCCCTGAGTCACTCACGCATGTGGATGCTTCGTGTCTGCCACTGTGTGGCTCCTTTCCTATCTCGACGTTGTGCCCTCCCCTCTCCTCACCTCCGCACCCCACTCCACATTGTGCCTGAGTCAGACTAACGACGTGGAAGGGGACAGGAGGAGACAGAAGAGGAGAAGAGACAAAGAACATTTCCAGGGCTGGTGTTAAGATGAGCTTACGTGCGGAGTAAGACGATAAGTCTTCCACACTCTACTTTGAAGCGCATTTTCTCCGATCAGGTGAAACTGAATAATCGAATCAGATGTCAGGAACAACTGTTCACCATGAGGAGATAATGAGACTAATAGCTGGTCTAGGGGACGAAAATTGTGACATCGAGATGGCCAGGTGGGTACGATGAGGCCTTTCTTTTCAAAATGTCACACCCATCTTTTAAGAATTCAAAGGAGTCGACACTTTCACATCAAGATTTAGCTCAGTTTAACCTCACGGCTAACTGGGCGAGAATGCGACCCCTGTCCGGTTGGTCTTGAAGAATATTCCTCTGATCCAAATGAAATAACCAAAGAGAGTGTTGGAGACGACGCTTAAAAAGGGAAATGAGCTGTTCAATACGTTAATTGTTTTCTCAACTTATGGTATGGTCACGGACAACATAGAGGCTCCGCCAGCATACCCTTGCCGGACGACCCAACTCCTGGCCATTCCAGTAGCTCCAAAAGCCACTCTGTATTTCGGCAATACATATCCCGCCCGAGAATTGTGTCTTCTTTTCCCGTTAGGAAGTCTCGAGGCATAACGCTAAAGCCTGTCTCACGATCAACCTTAGTTATAGGAGCGAACACACCCAAACAACGTATTCGGGAGGGATAATCGAGGTCAAACCCTTCAAGGCAGGCAGATGAGAGTAATAAACGCACCGAAACTTCACTGGAAGCAAATAAAACCGGAAAGGAGGGTGGGTGTGTATTACTCAGGCTCTTTAAAAGGTCCCGTTTGCTTTCTGTGATCTCACTCGCCCGCCTTCTCGCCCAGCCGGGAGAGATAGCATCGCTCTTGCGCCTGGGATGTGCGCGAGTGTGTAAATGTGCAACGAGCCTGATATAGCTCCTGCTTTCTCTCGCTCGCCTATTCACTTCTCAGTGTTGTCGATGTTGTCGTTGAATATGCAAGTCAGCTGCCGTGCGGTATGCAGCAGTCTACCCAGCCCTCCTTCCCCTCTCTCTCTCACACACGTACATACACAGCCACACCACAAACAACTGCTGGAGGTGTGTTTTACAGAGGCGGGAAAAAGAAACGGTTCATCGTTGCCAAAGCTTGAAGTGTAAGGCGTCAGAAAGACCCTACCCTTTCAAATGGAATCTCACATCAACCGAGTAAATAGCGGCGGGAATTTTGACACCAAGGTGGTAGCATGAAAAGAGGCCTGACAAGCTACCACTAATATCATGATTTCTTGTCCTTTCACCAAATTACAGAATCACTTTTCCTCTGGAGGTAAAGAAGGTAAGATGGTTGGTCTCTTCGGTATTTTAGCGGAGTTCCATATTCAACCTCCCAATCTCTCTTTCGGTTCGAAAGTATTGTTTTGAGAGGGATGGACAAAAGCAGAGGGGCAAAAAGCCAAGCCATCACTAGAAGGGAGATAAGAGATGCATGCCCTATGATTTGGTAGGAACCCAGCAAGTTGATGTCAGTTTCCAGGCCTCTCAACTCCCGGCAACTTTCTCTATCTTTAATCAGTGGTCCGGAGCCATCGCCTTGGAAGCGGTCAAAAGTGAAGAGCCATCACGTCAAACAACAATTAATTAAACCGACTACTGAGGGGTCTACAGACGATTCTATTCCACGTCACTTCACCACATATGACGCAGGGACAGTGTGGTGCCGGTGTGCAATGTGGGGTGCGATCATCGTGACGCATCTTCCATTCCTATATGGGTACGCACGGGTGGATATGTGTGTGTGAGTAAAAGCAAAAGGGAGTGACTGGACGAAATTGTGAAGTAAACAAAAACACGCGCACAAGAGTATACTATGTGAGAAATTTTCTTCGTTTCCGTCGTCGTCAAGATGTCAGGGATGGGAAAGAAGGGACGGAGGAAGGAGAAGAGGGGGGTGGAGGTTAGCGAAAGGCGATGACCGCCGCGCTGTTCTCCTCGGGTGATTTTGGAAGCTTTTTGGTGATAAGCATTACCCATTTTCATGGATGTTATTCTCTTTCGACCTTTCATAGCGGTGGTCGAAAGAACCACTTAGTGGCCGAAATTTCGGTGTAAAATAGGTCAAACTGCCACCTTGCCGACTGTCTGGTCAAAATCAAATCGAAGTTTTGCAACGTTGCCTACCATATAATTGTCTCTACGATTCTAATGAGGGCAAAGGTTGATTTCGGTATCAAACTATTAGGTCCTGGATCGCCAGAATATCGACGGTACCCCGTCATTTCAAACCTACTCTGCACCGTGGTCAGTAACCGAGCAGAGTTGGAGAACTCCGAGAAATAAACAACATTCGAACAACATATTGCTACCAAACCATACTGAAAGCAGCCAAGTAGAATTAAAATGGTAGTAAAGTGGAAAGGAAGAATATGCGACACGGAATGTACAGGTTTGTCCACCTTCACAGAACTAATTGAAGTCAATTTTATTGCCATCATCGCGGAGGGATGCCTTTCAAAAAGTAAGGACACCAAACACCGCCCACCGCGCTACAAAAAGCCCAACGGAAGCGTTCAAATATTCAGCATTTTCAGCGTAGACTCTTGCATGTGAGGAAGAAGGCGTCTTCCCCTCCTCTACCAGGTGGTGAAAGATCCTCCGAAAGCATTAAACTCCTTAGTGAAGTTTGCATGATGGTGACACTGGCGCAGAGGAGACACAGCTTGTTCCTACTTGTGGAAAGCAAGCTTCTCTAACCATGGTAAAAAAACCCGAACAATCTCCCTCTTTGAGTACCATGGCCAGAATGCCCACAATGACGAGGTAGGATGGATGAATGACTAACTTCGGAACTACTATATGCTCGTCAGGAGTGGAACCTGTCCATCCAAGCCACCCCCAGAAAGCTTCCTTACCTTGCTGATTTGTTCCCAAAAAGATCGCATGCGTCATCCAATTCAATATCCACCTCCTTGGTCTCAGTTCTCACATTCCACGAGGGTCATTTGTGATCACAATACAGCCAGAAGGGGCGCTATACCTTAATCAACCGACCAATCTACAGTGATTCATGTGCCAAATGCTTCCATCTTTTCGTTTTGCGGCTAAGGTACATTCTCTAGCCAGAGGGTGCAAACGATATTGACAACCGTGGAGTCAACGATCCTCGGGAGTTTCTTGACGTCAGAAAGGTAATATGGCTCACAAACTTAAAAAAATGTGATGGACTGATTTATTAATCACGGTACAACCAGCCTCCAGCTAACTCCACCACTTTGGACCACCATGGCTTATTATAAAAGGCAAACCTGTCAGCAGATCAACCTGCCCAATGTAACACCCTTTTTCACCTCATTTCCACATGTCTGATTGCCCTTATAAAGCTCGTCTAATAGATTGGGGGAAAATAAAATGTGAAACACAAATCATTGGGGCGGCAGAGTCAAAGCCGGCCTTAAATGGGTATCTACAACTCAACTGCTTTTACGATCACGGAGTCACTGAGTCCTCGCTCGGAGTGGACCATAACCATCACCACCACTACCATCACTGGTGGCAAATTGCACTCCACCCAACCACCTACCCGCCCAACCCAGCGAGTCAACAGAGCAACCGGCCGGCCGGCAAGAGCGGTAACTCAATTGTGGCGTTAGCTCAGTTGCCCGGAATGTGTGTGTGTGCGAACGACCGAACGAACGAGCGGGCATTAGTCTTATCGCTACCTTCGTTAATGCGTGTATATGTGGTGCTTGAGCTTGCGTGTCTGATCAAATCACTTGCCTCCGCTACAAAACGAAACGAAGTGAGGCCTGAACACAGAATTAAAAAAAGTAACAATAAATAAGGGATGAGGAAGCAATACTTTCGTTTTTCCGACCACCAAAAGTTGCGCTTAATTCCGAATGCCCGGTTGAGATTTAAAGATAGGTTTAGTCAGTGTGAGGTATTCGGGATTCGGGATTAATAGAGCCACAGTGAATAGACGGGCATAGGTGAGATGGATGGATGGATGAATAGATACGAAGGCCAAGGATGAATAAATTGAGATATCTTGGCCGGATGGATGGATGAACACAATGATTGATGTATTCAGGTTGAGTGGATAGATTGGTGGATGCATATGGCGAAGATTCCACTGTCTTGCGGACTTGGCTCTCCTACCAAATGACTGTCAAGGAGACCCTCATCTAATAGGTAGATGGATCGGAAGCGCATGGATGGATGGACAGAAGTGGAGACAAGGGAATGAATGCTTCTAAGGATGGATCGGAGACGACTGGATGAGTAAGAGTCACTCTGGGCTCTATCAAAATGGCTCCTCCAAGAGTAAATTACCAAATATAACCCCCTACCCATCAATCCAACATTAATCTGCGTACATTCGAAAACCATTAAATCGGCAAAGTGCAAATCACAAGCCCTCAGAACAGAAAATACAGCACGGATGGATTGAGATACCTTTCCAAACCTCTCCAAACTGTCCCGCACCAAGACGTTGTAACAGAGTGATTGAGGTTCGAGGAATCTCCCAGTGGTCCTTCGTCTGCACCGAGAGGTCAGTGGTCAGGGGAGGAGGTCGAGGGCAGGCACGAGTTAGGCGTCGACAAAGACCATCTGCCTCTGCTGAATAGTGCTCTACGAGGTCACGCAGGCTGGGAAAACCACGTTTTGTGGAGATGTAGAAACCACCGCCGCCGCCACCGAACTGCTTTACGCGGTAGTGCTTCACCGTGTCGGTGGCATGCGAGGTAGTGGCGTCCACCTCACGATCACGGACGGACAAGGTCAGAGTGCCTAAAGTGGTGATTGAAAAGACAAAAAAAGAATTCATTTTGAGACTTCGAGAAAGCGGTGTGTTTCACTTATTTAAAAATTGAGAAACCTTCTCCTGCCAAACCAAGACCGACCAAATTTAGGCGCATGAAGCAATCTCAGCCAGCTTCATCAAATAGGACACTGAAGTCGTTTAAAAAGGAAACTGACACCGACCTCGGGGGGCCTTAATGGGGTCAGGACTCTACGAGGAGGGATGACTCAACTTGTTTTCTCCTCTCACCATCAAAAACAAAATATGGCCACCGGGGTTCGGAAGGGCGGTTTCTTTCCCACAGTAAGAGAGGCTTTCTAAGTTGTACTGTCACGAGGAGAACAAGATGATTCGACAATATCCGAATGTAAAACTCTTATTCGACCAGTTTCAGGGAAGGAAATGGATGTTGACCTCTAGGGTCCTTCCCAGAGTTCGACATTCCAAAGGGAGAAGATGACAGCATACAATTTTTGGTCGGAAATAAAGTGTCCCTTTCGTGATGTCCTAAGGAGGCTGCCACCTAGTCTCGGTGACACGCAATCCTAGCAGCCGTCTAGCCCACCAACGACGGAAGGCTAGAGCCTTAAGATTATTCATTCCATTTTTGGCCTTGTCCCTGTCGTGACTGACAACTTACTTTCATGACTAGGAAATATCAAAACTCAGGCTAAGCGTAGGCAGCTAACATTAGAAAAAACCGCCATTTCTGGGATACTTTACTTCCCAGCACCGGTTCCCGTGAAGTTTGAGAAAATGATAAAGCACCCTCCGTCCTAAGATAGGTTAACGACTTCTACAATTCCTTACAGAAAGAAAGTAAACCACAAGATAGAAATGTTGGGTAGAGGCAGCCAATGGCAGTCATTGTATCCTACACCGAAAGAAAAACGGTGTTTTGGAGTTTGGGGAGGAAGCGTTTGGTACTCTAGCATCGCCTCCCGGGATCTCTGCCAAAAGAGATGCCATTCCAAGACAGTAAAATACACAATTTCGGGTTCTTTTAAAGCACTCACCTCATTCAGCGTTGACAGCTCTCCTTCCTGCTAGCAGTTGTGAATGTCCAGAGTTAATAGTTGTGACAAATTCGGTCGTATAATTAATCCCTTTCATGTGGAATTTTCGGAGCTATTTATCAACACTTTCTAGTAACGATGAGAACCATGGCAGAACTAATCGACGCAAAAACTGAAGGCAGGGAGGAAAAGAGGTGTCAAGGAGTAACGACGGTTCGAGTGCAGAGTTCCCCTCTGAAAATTATTTGAACCTTGAAAATTGACCCAAACTAAGTTTCCATATCGGTGGTGAAAGTAGCGGGCACACCCACCTTAAACTACTTAGGAGCATAACTGGAGCATTGATGACAAAGTGACAAGTTTGACGCGTCCACTATAGAGGTTTCAGAGGGGCATCAGCCGCCACAGCCCTCAAAGGATACGTTCCATCTGTTCAAATGCCCTCAGATCGGGAGCACCTTACGTCCGATGTGTTAGTGACACGATTTAATACAAGCAGTTGCCATAGCCTGCTGAAAAGCACGTGTCAGGCGTGTGACGCGGGCAGTGAACTTGTCAATAAGCTAGAATAAACAGATGGGCTATTCATAGAGCTAAGACAGGGGGCGGACATGGAGACACAAGTTAATAACACACCCCTCATAGTTTGAAGCAGGGAACACATCGATGGGACAACATTCCGCAGAGCCACCAGTGGACTGCCAAGTTCGTCAGCATCTTGAGAGGATGGCGTCCAACATAGCTACTTTGATTGTCGACACCGAGGTCCGCAATCAGTCGCCCTAGGATACTGTGCTGACACATTATTACAGTCGTCTTCCATGCATGTCTGCAGGCAGACGCGAACAAATGGCACAACAATATCCTCTCCCTTTCTCACCCTCCTCCCCTCTCACAGTCTCTATAGCCAACGCCCTAATTTTTCACTTCCTGCTCTGGCGCTGCGCCAAAATGGGAGCTCCCATTCAACTCCTGCCCATGGGACAGCTTTCGTTGTCAGGCCTACAATTGATGTCAGTTTTAGTGCAGCAGACTGTTTAGAGGATGTCGCTATTGCAATAACCTCGGAGGACTGTTTCAATCAGTAGTCTACGATTTGTGGTATAAAGCTGCCTCCATTAAAACGAGTTCCTGTAACATTTGAAAACCGGAATTTCCAACGTCAGGTAATAGCTACGAAATAAGTACATCCAGTTAAAGTTTAGGCTTTTAGTCCATAAATCTTAAGCTTCTCAAAAAAAAGAAAACATCACCCAAGTTATTTCAGATGATAAATGACGGTGGTGATGATAAATCACGCAATCACGAAATCATACGACTGACTGTCTGGCTGAATGAAAGCAGGGTTGGGTGACTGACCGACTGAGGCGAGAACTGCTCAGTCTAGAGGGAGAGTAGCGGCGGCGGCGGCAGTGGCAGAACTCTACCACTGCTCCACCCTAGTCAAGGGGGTGGGGGGACAGAAAGACGAGGGGTAGAAGTGGGTTGCTAATTCTGTCTTTATGGTCTATTTTTCACCCTCCCCCTCCCCTACCCCACCCCTCGCCATTGCTCTTCTGTTCGCTCACCCATTCACCCACCCGCCTGGCCGGCTAGTTGCTAAGACGGACAATGGAGTGTCCGATTTACTGAAAAAAACAACACGGCACAGTGGAGCACGACAATAAGATTGAG